>NW_027255681.1:0-13326 GCF_003086295.3 Arachis hypogaea
GCACTCAAAGTAGATTTCTGGAGCTACAAAAACCCAATTGGCGCGCTTTCAATTGCGTTGGAAAGTAGACATCTTGGGCTTTCCATCAATGTATAATAGTCCATACTTTTCCCAAGATATGATGGCCCAAACAGGCGTTCCAAGACAGCTCAAGAATTCTGGCGTTTAACTCCAAAACTGGCACAAAAGCTGGAGTTAAACGCCCAAATTGGCATAAAAGCTGGCGTTTAACTCCAAAAAAAGTCTCTACACAAAAATGCTTCAATGCTCAGCCCAAGCACACACCAAGTGGGCTCAGAAGAAGATTTCTGCATTAATTACTGATTTCTGCAACCCTAGGCTACTAGTTCTCTATAAATAGCACCTTTTGCTATTACACTTTATACACTTTTCAGATCTTTCATACTTTCATAGTTCTTTTCATGTTTGGGAGGCTGGCCTCACGGCCATGCCTGACCCTTGTTCTTATGTATTCTCAACGGTGGAGTTTCTACACATAGATTAAGGTGTGGAGCTCTGCTGTTCTTCATGAATTAATACAAAGTACTATTTGTTTTTTCTATTCAACTCAAGTCTATTTCTTCTCCAAATATTCATTCATTCTTCAACTTGATGAATGTGATGATCCGTGACACTCATCATCATTCTCACCTATGAACATGTGCTAACAACCACTTTTGTTCTACTTGCAATGGCTTGAATACGTATCTCTTGGGTTTCTAATCTAAGATTGGAACCTTCGTGGTATAGGCTAGAATTAATGGCAGCCATTCCTGAGATCCGGAACGTCTAACCTTGTCTGTGGTATTCTGAGTAGGATCTGGGAAGGGATGACTGTGACGAGCTTCAAACTCGCGATTGTGGGGCGTGTGACAGACGCAAAAGGATCAATGGATCCTATTCTGACATGATCGAGAACCGACAGCTGATTAGCCGATGTTGTGACAGAGCATCAGGACCATTTTCACTGAGAGGATGGGATGTAGCCATTGACAAGGTGATGCCAACATAAAGCTTGCCATGGAAAGGAGTATGAATGATTGGAAGAAGGCAATAGGAAAGCAGAGGTTCAAGGGGAACAAAGCATCTTCATACGCTTATCTGAAATCCACAATGAATTACATAAGTATCTCTATCTTTATTTTATGTTTATTTTCATCACCTTAAACTCCATAACTATTTGAATCCGCCTGACTGAGATTTACAAGATGACCATAGCTTGCTTCAAGCCAACAATCTCCGTGGGATCGACCCTTACACGTAAGGTTTATTACTTGGACGACCCAGTGCACTTGCTGGTTAGTTGTGCGGAATTGTGACAAAGTGTGATTCACGTTTGAGAGCTCCAAGTCTTTGGTGCCATTGTTGATGATCACAATTTCGTGCACCATGTACTCTCAAACTGTAGCTCAATACTATCCGACTAAGGCTTCGCAAGAGCTTATGTAGAATAAGGGGTCATACTCTTGTTCCACCCCAGATTCATAAAGATAAAGAACGAAAATACATCATATAGAATCAAACATGTATTAAAGTAGAAAAGTAATGATATTAATCCATAGTAATGAGCAGAGCTCCTATCCTTAACTCAGGAGGTTAGTTGCTCATGCTTTAAGAAGGTGCAATATAATGTGTATGTGCTTCTCCCCTCTTGGGAGCCATAACCGTCAGGAGAAAGGAAGTCACTTATTTATAATAAAAACTCTAAGACTAAACATAAAAGATATTATTTTAATTAAAAATTACAAAAAGAAAATAGAACAAGCTAAGAAGTGCTAAAATCCACTTTGGGCCCGCTTTGGTCATGTGCTTCGTATGCCTGGCGTTCAACTTGGGCTTCTGGGCGTTGAACGCCCATTAGGGGGTGAGCGTGTTGTTTCCTTGCTCCCTGGGTGGCATTGAACTCTAGTTTTGGGTGTTCAACACTGGGCTTGCTCCTCTTTGGGCGTTGAACTCCAGTCTTGGGCATTCAACTTGGAGGCTGGTCCTTTTGGGCGTTGAACTCCAGAGGTGGGCGTTCAATGCCCATTTTGGGGAGTGATTCCAAAAGAAATGTATAGACTATTTATATTTCTAGAAAGCTCTGGAAGTTAGCTTTCCAACGCCGTTGAGAGCGCGTCAATTGGACCTTTGTAGCTCAAGATATGCTCGTTGGAATGCACGGAGGTTAGGATTTGACAACATCTGCTATCCTTTCTTTGCCTTTGAATCAGACTTTGCTAAAACTTGCCATTTTCACCCAAAAATCACCTGAAATCATAATAAAAACACAAAAACTCAAAGTAGCATCCAAAAGGTGAATTTTGCACTAAAACCTACTAAAACTTTATAAAATGTAGCTAAAAATACTAAGAAAATGATACTAAAATGGGTATAAAATATCCACTCATCATTCTCCCTCGGGCATTTGATTCTCGGGCTATATGTCGAACTTTTCCTTCAAAAAACTGTGTCAGTTATTCTTGGGCTTGATATTCTTCAGTAGGGTCTTTGGCTTGATAAGTGTCGTTGGTTTGCAAAGTTATTACTTGCGAATCACTTAACACTACAAATTTCTTAGCCCTCACTTGTTTAGCCAGTTTTAAGCCAGCGAGTAATGCCTCATATTCTTCTTGGTTATTGGAAGCAAGGAACTCGAATCTTAAGGAGAGATCTATCCGGGTTCCTTCGTCGCTTTCTAAAATGACACCTGCCCCACTTCCGGCTTTGTTTGATGACCCATCTATGTATAAGCTCCATGTAGTTAGGTCTCCTGGCCTTTCCGTGTATCAGCGACAAAGTCAGCAAGGTATTGTGACTTAATTCTGTTTGAGCTTCATACTTTAGGTCAAACCCGGACAGTTTCATGACCCATTGTAGCATCCGTCCTGCCAAGTCCGACTTTTCTAAAATGTGCTTCATTGGCTAATTAGTACGAACTTTGATAGTGTGAGCCTGAAAGTAAGGTCAGAGTCTTCAAGATGTGAGGATAAGGGCATAAGCAAACTTTTCTATCTTTTGATAGTTCAATTCTGTCCCTTGTAGGGCTTTGCTGACAAAATAGATAGGTTGCTTCCCCTGTTCATTTTCTCGGATCAGGACTGAAGCTATAGCTCGGCTTCTACTGCCATGTATAGCATGAGTTCTTCCCCTTTGATAGGTCGGGTAAGTATTGGGGCTGCCCAGAAATGCTTTGAAGTCCTAAAAGGTTCGTTCGTATTTTGGGGTCCACTCGAATTGCTTCCCTTTTCTTAGGATTGAATATAAGGGAAGTGATTTCAGAGCTGATCCGGCTAGGAATCTGGAGAGGGCTGCTAACCTTCCATTTAATTGTTGAACCTCTTTGACACAAGTCGTGCTCTTCATATTGAGTATAGCCTGGCACTTGTCTGGGTTGGCTTCTATACCTCTTTGGGTTACCATGAACCCTAAGAACTTTCCAGCTTCTACGACAAAGGTGCATTTTGAGGGGTTTAACCTCATTTCATGCTTTCTTATTATGGAGAACACCTCGGAGAGATCGGACAACAAGGTTGTATTTTCTTTGATTTTGATGAGCATGTCATCTACGTACATGTCCATTAGTTTCCCAAGTGAGAGGAAAAACTTTGTTCATTAGAAGTTGGTATGTAGCTCCTGTGTTCTTTAATCCAAAAGGCATTACTATGTAGCAATAGTTAGCTTTTGGAGTTATGAATAAGGTCTTCTCTTGATCTTGCTTGTACATCGAGATTTGGTTGTACCCCAAGTAGGCGTCCATAAAAGATAGGTATCGATATCCTGATGCTGAGTCGACTAGGGCGTTGATGCTTAGGAGAGAATAAGGATCTTTGGAACAAGCTTTATTGAGGTTGGTGTAATCGACACACATTCTCCACTTTCCATTTTGTTTCTTTACCAAAATCACGTTAGCTAGCCATAATAGGTATTTTACTTCCCTTATGAATCCTGCCTCTAACAAGGCTTGCACTTGTTCCTCCATGACCTGTGTCCTTTCTGGTCCAAGCTTCCGACGCTTTTGTTGAACAGGTTGGGAGCCCGGATACACTGCGAGTTTATGGGACATTAGGTCGGGATCTATGCCAAGCGTATTGGAGGCCTTCCAGGCGAAGAGGTCGGAGTTTTTTCAGTAGTGCGACGATCTGTTCCTTTAGACTTTCCTCCAGGTTAGCTCCGACATTCGTTGTTTTGTTGGGGTAATCTCCGATTTGTACTTCCTCTACCTTGCCCCCAGGTTGGAGGCGTAATTTTTCTCGAGTTCGGACTCCACCCAGTTCAATCGTATTGACCTCTTTGCTCCCAGGACTGCCTTTTAAAGTAAGGCTTTCATTGTAGTATTTTCATGCTAACTTAATCTCCTTAATAGTGGCAATCCCTTCCACTATAGAGAACTTCATACAGAGGTAAGGTGTTGAGACGACAGCCGCAAGTCAGTTCAAGGTCATCCAACCTATTAAGGCATTGTACGCCGAATTTACATCAACCACTATGTAATCAATACTTAGCATTTTCGACCTTACACCCTTTCCAAAGTGGTGTATAAGAAGATGTACCCCAGCGGTCAGATTGGCATGTCCCCAGTCCGAATAGGTTGTCTGGGTAGGCCTTTAAGTCCTTTTCTTCCAACCTGAGCTTGTCGAAAGTGGGTTTGAATAGGATGTCCGTCGATCTTCCCTGATCTATCAGAGTCCTATGGAGGTGGGCGTTTGCAAGGATTATTGTTATCACCACGGGATCGTCATGTCCAGATGTTATCCCTTGGGCGTCTTCTTTAGTGAACAAGATGGTAGGTAAGTCGGGTATTCTAGTTTCCTTCTCGACTTAGTAGACCTCTTTTAGATTCTTTTTCCGTGATGATTTTGACATTCCTCCTCCTAAAACCCCCCATTGATCATATGTATGTGTCATTCTGGGGGTATGAGGTGGACGCTCTTGTCGTCCTTCCTCTTCATCCCTCCTTCTCTTTCTCGGGTTGCCCGATCTGTCTACCAGGTATCCATCTAGTTGGCCTTCGCTGACCAACTTTTCTATGACATTCTTCAAATCGTAGCATTCGTTGGTGGAATTTCCATAGAGCTTATGTTACTCACAGTGTTCAATCCAACTTCCTGCCTTCTTGTGTTTAATTGGGCGATGAGGTGGGAGCTTCTCTGTGTGATATATCTCTCTGTAAACATCTACTTGAGAAACTCTTAGAGGGGTGTAGTTGTGATACTTTCGGGCTTTTCTGAGTTTTTGTCTTCTTTGTTTTTGGATTCTTTTTCTTTTTCCCCAGTTGGATAGGGCAGGCTAGGTCGTGGAAAAGGTTCCCTTAGTTAGAAATTCTCTTCCATGTTAATGCATTTCTCTGCCCTTTCTTGGACTTCATTCAGAGAAGATGGATGTCGTTTAGATATTGACTGGGAAAATGGCCCTTCTCTAAGGCCATTGACCAATCCCATGATTACAGCTTCAGTAGGAAGATTCTGAATCTCCAAACATGCCTTGTTGAACCTTTCCATGTAGACTCGAACAGTTTTCTTACCTCTTGCTTGACTCTAGAGGCTGGGGGTGCTTTGTTTATCCTTCTGATGAGAATCTGGTTAGAAACTTCTTACAAGTGTCAGGTATTACCCAACAAGGAGACAATTATCAAACCACTCATTGCCACTTTGCTCAGGGGTTGGGAAGGCTTGCAAATGTAGCGCAGAGGGTCAGCCAGTAAATCCCTGGTTTGAAGATTGCTGAGATGGTGCCTTGGGTCAGATCCCGTATAGAGATTCAGTGGGTGTTTTGAAGTTTCTGGAAATTAGCTCCATGATTCTTATTGACGCGTTTCCTCACGAAGGAGCTGTTCCCAATCTGTTGTTACTTCATTTGCGAAGGTCGGCTTCTACTCAGAGCTTTCTTCTAGTCCTTTCGTCGTTTACTTCTCCGACTTCGTTCCATTCTCGTGTCGCTCAGCCTCATACTCCAGCTGTTCTCACCGGCCATGAAATAGGCCAGTATATCGGCCATTTGTGGGGACTCTTCCTCTTCACGGTGACGAATTTCGAAATGAATCCGCCTTGGCTGGGGTTTGCTGATGGCCCTTCCCATTAGGACCATGCATCTAGTGTAGTGAAGGTAGTATAATGGGTTGCCCTCTGGTTTGGGGCTTAGTTCAGATTAGATGCGTGTGACCGTCTTCATACTGGTGAGGTCTACCATTATCAGAAGGTGAATTCCAAGTCCTTGGACAAAGGTGCAATATTCTGAGGGTTACCTGAAACATTGATTTGGCCTGAACGTGAGGTTCCAAACTCCTTTGGATGGGAAGCATCTGACTTGTTAGTGCCGAGGTGCCGCTGTCCGAATTCTTCGTGAGAAGGTGGGGTCGTGGTTACCCTGCAAGAGGACTCCGATGCATTAATGTTAGCAAGGGTTTAGGCAGGTTTTTATAGATTAGAAACATGTGTTTATACCTGAGGGGGTATGTTCAGTGGTATTTTATAGTAGAGTAGATAACTATCTTTTGTTAGAGTAGTTCATTTTTATTAATAAATAACCATTTCCTTTATCTTGGGAGTTGTTAGTAGGATCTATCTTTCAGAGAAGATAGAAATAGGTTGGAGAGATTCGAGGAGGCCGTTTACTTACTTAGATAAGCATAAACTACTTCTTTTTATCATAGCCACTAAAAATAGCCACATAAAATACCAGATTCTACGATACATATTTCTTTTTATCTTTTCTATTTATTTCATATAATTAAAGTGATGAATATCATTATATATATCATATCAAGCTATTAACCTTTAATTTGTTGTTTCTTGCAGTGCAATATATACTTCCTCCAATCTATATTATATTTTTTATTTGTATATATTAAGAATTTCGCATCATTCTCAGTTATCAGTTATGAATTTACTATTGTCTTCTTTCTTAAAAGAGTTGTGTCTCTTTAAATTAATCATTAAGGGATTATTTTTAAATGTATATCTATGATTTGGAACACATAATATGTAATATGTGTATATAATATATTTTTAACTGAATGCGACTCAAAATTTAAAGCTTTAAAAAAATAACAAAAAAACACGATACTTGCAATGTAGACCCACCATTTTACACACATACTAGTATACACAAAGACTCGAGTAATACACAACTAGAAAAAACAAATAGTTAAAGCATATCAAGTATACAACCTAATTTAGGAATTTACAATTTATCAATCGCACAAATAAACAAACTCATTCATTCACAATTCTTTTTCTAAATTATCTTTTTACTCATTTTTACTGGTTTTTCTTTCTTCTCAATATATACTACTGGAGGATTAACAAGTGTTCATAACACGCAGCAAAGTAATAAAGTAATTCTATTGATCTATTTTGTGCTTAAAATATTTGTTGAAATAAGATGGGTTAGATGCCAATCTGAGTACCCTAGTGAAAAAAACTTTCTCCCTTGATAGTACGAAGGTACTATACGTATCTACACCGAATTGATCCTTGTTGTCAACTCTTTGACTAATGGATTAACTAAGAAATTTCTTGCAAACTCCTTGCACCAGCAATTCTTCACTAAGAATTGGAATATTGTGTGTATGGAGGGTAAAAGAAAAACTTGTGTTTTCTTTCTTTTATCATATACACATATATATAGTATGAGATTGATGACTGATTTGTGAATCAAATTACAACTTAATTTGAACAGAATCAGTTGGGATCTTATCCATATTTAAAATCATCATAGAATAAATAATTAATTATTAATATTCTCAATTATCATATTATTATATTTATGGTGCTAGCAAAGAACTATAATAATATTCTATTTGAATTAATATAATTATTTATTTGATCTAATCAAAATAATAATTAAATGATTATTTACAAGGTTTAGAACATCGTTAGTGTGTGACCCCATAGGTTCAATACTAAGCGGGTAGTAAATTAGTCTACTAAATTACTAATCAAGGTTGGCGTCTAGCAACGCTCCTTTGACGACCGATAGTATGAAGTAATAATATTTTTACTAAGAACTCAAGATGAACAAAAATAACAACTCTTCCATCTTTTCACTCTTGGCTACCTTTAGAGTACAGTTTGATTGTCAACTCTAACTTGTTACCATTATTATAATGAATTATGATGACTTAAGAAACATTTCTTATTATTAACCCCTTGGCAGGCTTGTTTATTTCATTCATTATAATCGTAGAGCTCAAACTCATTACCATAGTTGATGCATTTCATTTTGACTAATCATTAATTCTACAAGTTTTAAATCATACCCAATGTCCATTCAACTAATACCTAGGGTGTTAAGTGTCCGGAATCAAAGTATAAAAATACATTGTCATACTTGAAGTCGCAGGTCAAAGGAAAATTCTTAATATTTAGTTCATCTAGAAATATCCTATTGACAATATACGGTAACTATAACCATAAGATTCTTAGAGTGAGTCAGTTAATGGTTATATCTCTATATATACCATTTAAATATAAATTTAATAAATGAGATCTATTAATCTTCATCCAATGAAGACTATTATTATATATATATATATATATATATTAACTATCCGAATCACTAATGTCCCATTTTTAGTGATTCTACGATTAAGAACAATTTAAATTAAAAGTACTCAAAAAACGTATATTATTATTACGATCCCTATCGTAATTATTCGTTTCTAATTTTAATTAAGGAACTATCATAAATTATAAAGTTTATTCTTATAAAAAGGAATAATAATAATAATAATAATTCAGATAGTATTTTGTTGGACATACACACTTATCTCCAATAATCTGCCCACTTGCACTAGAGCCAATGACAGATTGGATTAGGGCATACATGTATTTCAACAAATCTCCACTTGGACTAGAGCAATCAGTCATATATTTCAATCCCATTCCCACAATTGCTTATCAAAACTCTTTTGATCCAAGTGCCTTAGTGATGGGTCTGCTGATTATCCTTAGCAACTTTAATTCAATGTTCCGGTCACGATCTCTTTATCAAATATACCTTCTCCAGATTGCTTGTTTTTTATGTGATCTTGTCGCTTTTGTTGTGATGGCTCATTATTTGTCAAATAATGGATGTTCTTTAATTGAGCACAACAAGCTCGTTTATGATTCTTATCCCAAGTCTTTAGAGCTCATTGCTGTATGTACTCAGCTTCAATTGTTGAATAGTAGTCTTGTTGAATTTTCACTTACTGCACACGTTTAAGTGAAATATCTGAAGTAGATTGCTTATTTTGTTGAGATTGCGTAATAACCTTTTGTATAAGTTCAGAATTCATAGATAATTTCTTTGGTTTTTAATTTTAAGAATGATTTACATCAATGTTCTTACAGGATTTGCCTGATATCGACTGGCTACTCCTAGCGCATATGCGACATCAGGACGTGTACATGTCATGGTATACATGATAGCTCCCACTGCACTAGCATATGGTTTCTACTCATGCGTACTCTCTTTCATAATTTTTAGGACAATCCTTTCTACTGAGAGTAATTCCAGTGCCTATTGGTAAATAGCCCTTTTGGAGTTTTCATGTTTATACATTTTCAATATGGTATCAATGTACATAGATTGTGAGAGTCCGAGCAACCTTTTAGATCTATCTCTATAGATCTTTATTCCTAGAATATAGGCTACTTCTCCCAAATCCTTCATGGAGAAATTGTTGAGATAGCCAAGTTTTGGTATTTTGTAATGTTGGTACATTATTTCCTATTAGTAATATGTCATCAACATAGAGTACTAAGAAAATGATTGTACTCCCACTAAACTTTTTGTATATGCAAGGATCCTCTTCACACCGGATAAATCAAACTTTTCGATTGTCTTATTAAAGCAAATGTTCCAACTTCTAGAAGCTTGCTTTAGCCCATAAATGACGCGTTGCAGCTTACAAACTTTACTATGATCAGTCTGAAGTGTGAAACCTTCAGGTTGTGTCACGTACACTTCCTCTTGAGTTCTCCATTAAGAAAAGCTATTTTCACATCCATTTGCCATATTTCATAATCATAGTATGCTGCTATAGCAAGTAGAATCCGAATAGATTTGGCATTGCACAGGAGAAAATGTTTCTTCATAATCTATTCCTCCTTTTGACGGTATCCCTTGGCAACTAGACGGGCTTTATAGGTCTCTACCTTACCATCTGCTCCAATCTTTTTCTTGTAAACCCATTTGCACCAATAGGTTTTATGTCTTTTGAGGGTTCAACCAAAGTCCAAACATTGTTGATCCTCATAGACTCTATTTCGGATTCCATGGCACTCTGCCATTTTAGACTTTCGGAACTTTGCATTGCCTCTTCATAAGTCTTAGGATCATTATCATCATAATCGATCCCATTTTCCACATCATCTGCACCATTAGGTTTAACCTTAGTGGTGGACGATGTTCTCTGTGGACCGTCGAAGAGGTAGTTCTTGTACCAAATTTGGAGGTTGCTGAACCGGTTCCAAAGGTAGTTCAAGGATTGGTTCATTAATCTCTCTTTGAACTACTATTAGTTCGTTATCCTCACTCTTGAAGATGATAAATTTGGTGTTAGTTTGAGTACATCCAAAGTTGGTTGCTCAACTTGAATTTCATATTCTGAGCTTGTACTATTTCATTGGTTTCTTGAACTTCATCAAGTTGTATTTCTTCACCTTGTCTTCCTTCAGAAAGAAATTTCTTTTCTAAAAAGGTTCCACCACTTGCCACAAACACTTTGTGATAAGAAGGGTGATAGAAATAATAACCTATTGTTTCTTTAGGGTAACCAATGAATCTACATTTATCGGACCTAACATCAAGTTTATTACTTTGCAATTTCTTAACATATGCTGGACATCCCCAACTCTAATGTGCTTGAGATTTGGTTTTCGTCCTTTCCATATCTCATATGGTGTTGAAGAAACTGCTTTAGTGGGTACTTTATTTAGAAAATATGCTGCTGTTTCTAAAGCATAGTGATAAACCCCGATTTTGTGGTTTATCTTGTGCTTATTTTGGGAGATTTTATCAACATTTCTCACACTTATTCACAAGAAATGCATGATTTTGTGTTCACTTTTCAATATTGCTCCATGATGGAAAACATGCTTATTTTGCCTTAAAATTGCCATATTTTAATTCTCTTCTATTGCCATTCGATGCCGTGATGTATTTGTTGAGTAATTTCAGGAATTATAGGGTAGGAATGACTTAGAAGAGAGGGAGAAAGCATGTACAAAAAGGGAGGAACATGAAGAATTGAAATCTTGGGAAAAGCAGCATCGGCGCGCTCGCGCACTCCATGCGCACGCGTGGATGGGATTGGCTGGAAGCGGCGCGCAAGAATGGACGCATCCGCGCAGATCAGAAAATCTCTATCGACGCGCACGTGCACTTGGCGCACACGCGTGGATCACAAAAGCAATCGGCGCGCACGCACGCACTACGCGCACGCGTGGAAAGCTGCACGTGACCTCATTAAAGGAAATCGTGCCTAGCGATTTCTGAGGCTCATTAAGCCAATTTCAAGTTGTTTCTGCATGGAAAAGACCCAATGATGCTAGGGAGAAAGGGGGGATCACTCATTTTACACTAGGACATATTTTTAGTTAGTTTTTGGTTCTTGTGTTATTCTAGAGGGAGAAACCCTTGTTCCTCTCTAGATCTAATTTTAATTTGATCTTCCCTTGTTGATTTGTGAATTGGATCTTGTTAATTACTAGTTTTAATTGTTCAATTTGAATTCCTTGTTACAATTTTGCTTATATCTTGTGATAGTTTATGAATTCTTGTCAATTGTCATTTTATACTCATTTATGAATGTTGTGAATCTTGACTTGTTGATGTTACATTGATGATTTCTATGTTAGCTTTGTTGTTTGGATGATCATGTGTGATATTGTTAGTGGGTACTTGTAGATTTCAATTTAATTGCTATTTTGAACATGTCTTTTGTTAATGCTTACCAAGTGTTTGATGAATTATTTACTTTGATTATGGAGTATCTTCTTTACTCTTGGCCTAGGTCAAGGAATTGGGTAAACTTGAGTCATTGGGTCTAATGGATTTGATGATTTGGGACCCTAGGTGGTCAATTTGATACTCATTGACGCCAACCCACTACTAATCTAATTAGTAGGTAGGGTTGATGTGATCAAAGCCATTTGACGTACTTCAAGTCTAGGAGTAGATATCACATACTTAAGACTTTGAGAGTAGACTTAATGAGCTTGGTTCCTCATAATTGTCAAGATATAATTGTTAGACAAGGATGGTGGCCCCAATTCCCAAGCCTAGCCAAGAGTTGCTTTTATTATTCATATTTGAAATTCAATTCCTCAACCAATTGCTTTAGTTGTAGTTACTTGTTTGGGTTATAATAGAATTAAGTAGAATGTTGTTTATTCATTGAAGTTGCTCATGTTTTGCTTAGTTAATTGAACTAGTTGTTGCATTTTAAGATTACTTGCTTGTTAAGATTCCCATTTATTTTCATGCTCATAACTCACAACCCTGGATTTCTAACCAATGTTGAAGCACATGTTTGCCATTCCTTGTAGATGACCCAGGTTTGAATACTTCGGTTATTTCTATTGGGGTTGAACTTGTGACAACCAGATCCTCTTCTAAATTTGACCCCGAGGATTGTTGTTGGTAGAGCTATACTTGCAACGCGACCTTATTGGAAAAAATCTTTACCAATACACCCTTGGGGCTCGTGTCAAATTTTTGGCGCCGTTGCCGGGGAATGGTTGCAACATATGCCTTGATATTGGTTATGTGAATATGTTAATATTGTAGATAGTTTACTTCTTTCAATACTTAGCCATAGTTTAGATTTCTTTTACATTTGTGCTATGACTTTCAAGTTTGATGACTCGGTCTCAACCGAACTCTAGCTTAGCCAATTTTGATCCCGAGATCAAAAGAACTTTGTTACACACTCGGCAAGCTAGACGGCGGTTGAATTACACACCTAGTACTTCGGTCTCTCTTGAGGAAAATACCGAATCACTAGACGTTACCGAGAGTGACTTAGAGTCCGTTACTTCCTATTCTTCTGTTGGCACTACTAATACATCTTTGCATCCTACAGGTGAGCCACACATGGCGGAGCAACGCTCGATCACTTTGCATGAGCAAGGAGCTCCGGATATCATACTTCAACCGTTGCAAGCAAGGTATCCTAACCTTGATCCGAACTTTGAGTTGAAGAGTAGCTTGATACATCTACTTCCTAAGTATCATGGGTTGCCGGGTCAAGACCCCATCCGACATTTAAAGGATTTTCAAGTTGCTTGTTCTACGGCTCGAAGGTATGGAGCCGATGAGGTAGCTATCATAGTTTTTGCCTTCCCATTCTCTCTTGAA
>NW_027255682.1:0-13291 GCF_003086295.3 Arachis hypogaea
GAGTTGGAATGTTCAAAGGAGAAATTGTAATTGGGTTTACTGTTGGATAGTTCTCTAGTCACTAACGCCAGTCCTTCCAAGTAAGCAGATTGGGACTTGTGAGTAGAAATATCATTCCAACTTGTTTGACTTTCCCTTATTTAGTAAGGGATAACTAAACAGAATGACCTTTCAATTATCAATTAATCTTGAGAGTACTACAACAAGAATAGGGCTTCCAACTAATCTACTCCCAGTCAAGGCTTTTATTTAAATCACTTAATTTCCCCAATTTAATTTCCTGTTTATTCAACTCAAACTCTTTCTGAAAATATCTGATTAATAAAATAGCACCCCTTTCTGCAACTCGTTGGGAGACGACCTGGAATTCATACTCCCAGTATTTTAATTTTAATTTTTGTGACAACCTTTCTAAATTGATAAGCGGATTTCTGGTTGGTTAAGAACTATACTTGCAACGCACAACTTATATCAATTCTTAATTAGCCAATTTCTGCAATGTCAATTTTTGGCGCCGTTGCCGGGGAGTTACAATAGAGTGCTTGAGTTATTAATTGGATTTTATTTATTTGCATTTTATTTTATCTTGCTACCATGAACTGCTTGTTTCTTTCGTTAGATGACGCGTTCACTTCCTGATCCAAACTTGCTAGTATTCGATCCTGAGATTGAAAGAACAATTTCACGAATAAGGCAAGCTCGGCGTCGGTTAGTCCTCTCTGAGGGCGGATCTGAAATGTCACTTGAAAAAGAAACCAGTCCCCGTTCTACTGATTTGGTTGATTTACGTGCAGGTAACATGGCAGCAGCTAGGAGAGTTACTATCCAGGAGGCTGGATCCCCTGATTTTACAATGCAACCATTTCAAGCGCATCACCCAGTGGTGGCTATAGACTTTGAAATAAAGACCGCACTGCTCAATTTGATGCCCAAGTTTCATGGCTTGCCTGCTCAAGAGCCTATCAAGCACCTGAGAGATTTTCAGCAGCCTGTTCTACTGTCAGGCGTGATGGTACAGATAAAACTTCAATTTTGCTGAAAGCTTTCCTGTTTTCTCTTGAGGGGAAGGCAAGAGAGTGGTACTACACTCAACCAGCATCAACTGTATCTAACTGGGATACACTGAGAAGAGAATTCTTGGAAAAATTCTTTCCAAACTAAAGTTACTGATAAACTGAGGAAAGACATTTCCATGATTGTTCAGGATGAATCTGAGACTCCCTATGAATACTGGGAGCGCTTCAATAATCTTCTGGAAGCATGCCCCCACCATATGATTGACAAGATAGTGTTACTCGGTTACGTCACACAGGGCATGAGGCCCCAAGATAAGACCACACTGGAAAGTGCTAGCAATGGGTCTATGAAAAAGTTCAAGACCACTGATGAGGCATGGCAATTAATCAGCGACTTAGCTGAATCTACTCGGAATCACAGGCAGAAATAAGGCCGTTCAAAAGCCGTTGCAGAAGTATCCTCTAGCAGAGAGACTGCTGCTCTGACTCAGAGTATCTGTGAAATGACCAACTTGCTGAAGCAGATGCAATTGAATCAAGAACAAGTTCAGCAAGCTCAACCTTCTCTGCCACAGCAAAACCAACAGTTAGTCCCACAGAGAGTTTGCGGAATCTATGCTAATTATAGCCACTATACTGATGAGTGTCCGCAGCTCCAGCAGGAAGACAACACCGTAGCAGCCACTCATAACTTCTATGACCGCCCCAACCAAGGGTACAATCAAGGTGGCAATTACAACCATGGATGGCAGGACAATTCTAACCAGAATTGGAGGGACAAAAACAATAGAGGAGGCAGAGACAATCAAGGAAATCAGAGGTGGAATAACAACAACAACAGGAAGTAGAACCAGAACCAACCTTACAGAGCACCTCACCTGAGACAATCCCAAGGACCACAGAATATCCAACAGTAGACCTCTCAAATTACTTATCCTTCCTCATCTTCTAATGATGATTTACTACAATCCATTGATCGGAGACAACAGACCATGAAAATAAATTAATGCCACTCTAAATGGTCTGAACGCTACTTTGCAAGCTCTTGTCTCACAGATTGGATCAATGAATAACTCCAATAACCAGCCTTTGAGCTCCAGTGGAATTCCCTATCAACCATTACCCAATCCCAAGGGTGGCATTAATGCCATCACCCTGAGGTCCGGGACTACACTGCAGGTGAGGAATCAGGAGGGGCCAAGCCTACCAAAACACGCCTCAGCTGAAGAGGTAGTGGAACTAGAAGATGCTGAAGAGGAAGAAGACATACATGACATAGCTGAAAAAGAAGAAATTCAACCACAGGAGGAAGCACCACAGGGCGCAGATACTGCAGAAGACACCACTCCTATCCCATTTCCACAACTTGCAAGGAAGCCCAGGAAGCAGCTGGAACCTGATCCCAAAATGGTAGAGATATTCAAAAAGGTTGAGATAACTGTTCCTCTTTTTGATGTTATTCAACAGGTACCTAAATATGCAAAGTTTCTAAAAGATTTATGTATACGTAAAGACAAAATCAATGAATTAGAACTATTCCTTTAGGTAGTTCCATATTTGCTTTAATGGGAGGTTTACCTGAAAAGTGTAGTGACCCAGGTCCTTGTATAATTAATTGTACTATCGGTGGTGTGATAATTTCTGACTGCATGTGTAATTTAGGAGCATGTGTGAGTATAATGTCTTTGTCTATATATGATATTTTGAGGCTCCCTCCCTTAAAAAGGTCGGCAGCTCGTTTTGTGTTAGCAGATAAGAGCATTATTACAGTGGTTGGAGTTGCTGAAGATGTATTAGTGGGCATTAAGGGACTCACATTCCCCATTGATTTTTATTCTGGAGATGCCCCAAAATGACTCAGAGAAGCCATCATCAATCCTACTTGGAAGACCTTTCCTGAGACATCAAAGTTCAAATTGGATGCTTTTTCAGGAACATACTCTTTTGAAATAGATGGCCGATTAGTAAGTTTCAACCTGAATGGAGTTATGAAGCACCCTCCAGAAGATCATTCTATCTTCCAGTGTGACATCATAGATGAAACTGTAGCTGAAGTTCACCAGGAGGAATTAGAGGAGAAGCACACAGGACAAGGTCCAAGTGTGGGGACATTCTCAGAGGACAATGACAGTGCTTTACCATTGTTACCAGCTCCAGACAACCCAAAGCCTGACCATGATCAGAAGTTAGACTTGAAACCCCTTCCTCCACACCTCAAATATGCTTACCTTGAGGACAAGCAACAGTGTCCAGTTATCATTGCAAGGGAACTCACTTCTCAACAAGAAGAGCAGTTACTTAGTGTGCTGAGGAAGCACAAGAAGGCAATTGGGTGGAGTTTGGCAGATATAGTAGGCATTAACCCTCAAGTATGTGAGCACATAATATTTTTAGAAGAGGGAGCAAGGCCCGTTCGTCAACCCCAGAGAAGACTAAACCCCACTATCTTAGAGGTTGTCAAAAAAGGAAGTGACCAGACTACTGGAGGCAGATATCATCTATCCTATCTCAGACAGTGAATGGGTAAGTCCAGTACAAGTAGTACCAAAGAAGTCTGGAGTCACAACAGTGAAGAATGAGCATGGAGAGCTCATAGCAACCCGAGTACAGAACTCTTGGAGGGTCTGCATTAACTACAGACGCCTCAACCAAGCAACCCGTAAGGATCACTATCCTCTTCCATTCATTGATCAAATGCTGGATCGCCTGTCAGGTAAATCACATTATTGTTTTCTAGATGGTTACACAGGTTATTTCCAAATTCATATAGCTCCTGAGGATCAGGAAAAGACTACTTTTACATGTCCTTTTGGGACTTATGCTTACAAGAGAATGCCCTTTGGCTTGTGCAATGCACCAGCTACCTTCCAAAGGTGCACGATGAGTCTTTTCTCTGATCTTATTGAGGACTGTATGGAAGTTTTATGGAAGATTTTAGTGTTTATGGCAATTCCTTTAGCCTTTGCTTAGATGGATTATCTAGAGTATTAGATAGATGTGTCAGCACAAACCTCGTATTGAATTTTGAAAAATGTCACTTTATGGTTAAACAAGGGATTGTACTAGGACATGTTGTGTCTAATACTGCATTTCTGTGGATTCAGCAAAGGTGGATGTTATTTCTAGTTTACCTTACCCCTCTTCTGTGAGGGAAGTCCGCTCGTTCCTTGGCCATGCAGGTTTTTACAGGAGATTCATTAAGGACTTCAGTAAGGTTGCACTTCCCTTATCCAGACTACTGCAGAAGGATATTGAGTTCGAGTTCAGTGAAGATTGCAAACAAGCATTTGATAAGCTGAAGACCGCCCTGACTCAAGCTCCAATTGTGAGAGGAACAGACTGGAGCCAGCCATTCGAAATAATGTGCGACGCTTCCAACCATGCAGTAGGAGCAGCATTGGCTCAGCGTGAAGGTAAGGATCCTTTTGTTATTGCTTATGCGTCTAAAACTCTAGATGCAGCACAATCCAATTACGCTACTAATGAGAAAGAGCTTCTTGCTATTGTTTTGCTCTGGATAAATTCCGAAACTATTTACTTGGTACGAAGGTAGTAGTGTACCCAGACCATGTAGCTCTAAAGTATCTATTAGCTAAAAAGGAGTCCAAACCAAGGCTTATTCGTTGGATACTGCTATTACAAGAATTTGATTTAGAAATTAAGGATAGGAGTGGTAACCAGAATTTAGTGGCAGACCACTTGAGTCGCCTTGAGCACATTTCAGATGACCCCACTCCTATAGCTGATAATTTCCCATTTGATAACCTGCAAGCAGTATCTGAGGTAGTCCCTTGGTATGCACCTGTAGCTAATTATCTAGTTAGCCGCACCTTTCCTCCACCTTGATATTTAGCCGCACCTGTGGGGAGGTTAATAAACCACTATTTTATGGTTTATAATGTGTTTAATTGTGTGGTTTTATCATGATCTTTACCCACTTATTCATATGATTAGCATGCATTTATATTTCCTTCCTAAAATTATTACATGATTGAAAACTTGCTTCCTAGAGACTTTTAATTATGCATTTTAATTCTCCTTTATTCCATTCAATGCCGTGATCTGTGTGTTAAGTGTTTCAGGCTTTATAGGGCATGAATGAGTTGGAGATTGGACAGGAAGCTTGCAAAAATGGAAGGAACACAAGAAATTAAGGAGATGACCAACAAGAAGTGACGCGGCCGCATGGCTCACGCGACCGCACAGAAGAGAGGAAATCGCAGTGACGCAGCCGCATGGCTCACGCGACCGCACGGATTGGAATAGCACAAGTGACGCGGAGGCGTGGACGACGCGCCCGCGTGGCAAAGCAAAACGCCGCATGACACGTCCGCATGAATGACGCGATCTCGTGACATACGCGATCTGCATAATCTGCAGAATTCGCTGGGGGCGATTTTGGGCCCTGTTTTGACCTAGTTTTCGGCCCAGAAAAGCAGACTAGAGCCAGAGAACATGCAGAAACCAAGGGGAACATTCATTCTACACAGTTTTAGTTTTTTAGATCTAGTTTTACTCCTCCTCTAGGTTTTCTCTCTACACATTCATAGTTCTTAGGATTTTTATTTCGATTGCTTTTTGCATTGGGATATCAAGAAGAGTTATTACCTCATCGAGACTTCGTCATTCTAGTTCATTTTCTTTACTTGGCTTTACTCTTCCATGCCCTTTAAGTTACTTAATTTTACTATTGGATTATTTTAAAATTTATTAATACAAGAGTTACTTTTATTTTTAATTGATTCCTTTGAGTTTTATTTACCATGTCTTTCATTAGTTCCATTTCCTATGTTAAGCGTTCCATATTTACAATGAGCGAGTAGTTCCCTAACTTGATGGGGAGTTGATTGAAAGGAACCCTTGAGTTGGAATGTTCAAAGGAGAAATTGTAATTGGGTTTACTGTTGGATGGTTCTCTAGTCACTAACGCTAGTCCTTCCAAGTAAGCGGATTGGGACTTGTGAGTAGAAACATCATTCCAACTTGTGACTCCCTTATTTAGTAAGGGATATCTAAACAAATGACCTTCAATTATCAATTAATCTTGAGAGTATGCAACAAGAATAGGGCTTTCCACTAATCTACTCCGTCAAGGCTTTATTTAAATCACTTAATTTCCCAATTTATTTTCCTGTTTTTTCAACTCAAACTCTTTCTGAAAATTCTGTTTAATAAATAGACCCCTTTCTGCAACTCGTTGGGAAACGACCTGGAATTCATACTCCCAGTATTTTAATTTTAATTTTTGTGACAAACCTTGTCTAAATTGATAAGCGGATTTCTGGTTGGTTAAGAACTATACTTGCAACGCACAACTTATATCAATTCTTAATTAGCCAATTTCCGCCACGTTACGTAGCTTTCAACACCATGGTGCAAAGCACCCAAGAAGCTAGATAAGAAAAGAATTAAAAAAGCTTGCTTCAAGGAGGGAACATAAAGAAAAAGATTTCATAAAATGAGCTAGCGATAGAAGCATCAATCATTTGAATTTTTTTGTGATTGTAGTATGCATAAGAAACTAGCAACCATGAATATAAATATTCCTATTCTTCTCACCTTGGTTTGTCAATCTTTATTGCAAATGATTCTTTGTTTTCTTGAGGACAAGCAAAGTTTAAGTTTGATGTTATGATGACTTGCATCATTTACCCTTTTTACCTATGCGAAAGGACCATAAAAAGATAAATATTATGGTACATAGCTTTAAAATGGGTTGTGTTAAATTTTTGTAGGAAATGATAAGAAAAGAAGCAATAAAAGCACTAGTAGAGGAAGCACACTCTCAAGGTGGCAAAAGAGTTGGAAACAAACTCAAAGAGAAGCAAAGAGGATTTGCAACCCTGACCTCTTCACACTCAAACAAAAATAACTCGAGCTACAAAACTCCAAATGAGGTGATCTTAGTGCCATTGGAAATTAGACTTCCAGAGCTTTCCAACCATATATAATACTCTATAGTGAACACTAGATTTGAGGGTGAAAATTATAATTCTTTCAAGCACTGCGTACTCGGCGTGGGCACGCCAAAACCAGGGCGTGGGACGCGGGCCAAAATTCCAGCAAGCTGCCAGAGTGACCTCTTCACCTTCAAAAGATCATAACTTGGGCTAGAGAAGTCAAATGACATGCTTCCAGCAGCGTTGGAAAGCTAGATCCAGGGGATATATAAATCTATAGTGGTCATTTAATTTTGCAGACTAAACAGATCAATACTTCAGCGTGCAGGTTTTCCCACCTTCAAAAGCCCAAAATGCCACTTCAATGACACTCAAATTGGGCCACTCCTAATACTTCAATTCCTTCAATTATTCTTTAATGTTTCAACTTCTATGAAGGGAATTAAAGTTTCAAGCCCAAGTCAAGCCAAATTAACATCAATCAGGCCACAGAATCATCTAGAAGCATTAGGAATTTGCATTTGATTTATTTCATTTGATTTTAATTTAGGTAGCTTATAAATAGGACCTTAGCTTCATCATTTTAACACACACCATGGAGGGGTGGAGGTGACTCCACTCCCCTTTCATTCTTATTCTCTTCTCTTCTTCTATTTCTTTCATAACAACTTTTTGTAAATATTTTGCTATGAGTTTCTAATTTCCAATATTGGGGAAAGAGAGATCTATTGCTATTTGATGGATTGATTGTTTTTATTCTTCTTCTTCTATTCATCTCTCTTTGATTAACTAGAAAGAATTTTTGTTCTTCATTCTATCATTCAATTATCTTGAGAAAGAGATTAAATGTAATTGGGGTTTTATGGGAACCTTGGAAGAGCAAACATAAAACCATGCTTGAAATTCTTTCTCCACACTTGAATAGATTTGGGTTTTGATGTTTGGATATGGTGACATATAATCCTCCCTCTACTTGGATCTATGATGATGTATGGTATAATAAGGGACCATTCTTCATCTCTTCTCATGAGAAATTAACCAAGGAATTGGCTATTGATCAGATTTGAGAAGATTGAATTACAAGGAATTGGGATTCAATCAATCATGATTGCCAAGAGGTCAATGAATTGCATGATTGAGATGAGATGAAACTATTAATCCTAAAATGCAATATCTCTTGATCCAATGTTAATTTCATTCTTAATTCTTGTTATTTACTTTTTGTCTTTAATTCTTGTCATTTACTTATGCACATTTATGGCTTTAATTTACTTTTGCACATTTGTGCCTTCCAATGTTTGTAGAATGCTTTCACTTGGTTTTCTTTCTAGTCATTTACTTTCTTGCACTTTACTTTCTTGTACTTTCCATTCCTTGCATTTCCATTCTTGTACTTTATTTTTTAGCACTTTAATTTCTTGTCATTTACTTTCCTTGCCTTTATTGCTTTCCTTTAATTTTTATGTCATTTACATTTCCTTGTTGCTTATCACTCAAAATTGAAATCGTCTAACTAGAATATTAATCAACTATTGCTTGCTTAATGCCGTTAATCCTCGTGGGATGCGACCTCACTCTTTGTGAGTTTTATTACTTGATATGACCCGGTGCACTTGCCGGTAGTTAAACGGAAGAAGTATTTTTTCCGCATCAATGGTCCATATGGCTCATATGGTGGTTGGTATGGTGATATGGGTTAGGGTCATATGGAAGTGTTTGGTGGTAGGGGACTTGTGAGTATGGTGGTTTGAGAGCTATATTGAGGAGGGAGTTCATAGGTATAACGGTGTTGGTTGTTGATTGTCACGAAGAGGTTCACCATAACCATCGTCTTGGTATGCATCACGGAATGGTTTATTGCTCGTAGTACATCAAAGGAGGTTATTGCCAGAGGGTTGATCAAATCCTTGTGGGCTCCTTGGTGCGGAATTTTAACCACAAACAAATCGGCAAGGGCACCGGGTCGTACCAAGTAATACCTCAAGTGAGTGAGGGTCGATCCCACGAGGATTGATGGATCAAGCAACAATGGTTAAGTGAATTACTTAGTTAGGCAAACGAAAATGATGTTTAAGAGTTCAAAAGCATTAAACAGTAAATTCAGTAAATTAGAAAGCAAGCAATAAACGAGTTGTGAAATAATATATGGAGAAACAGTTAAGGCTTCAGAGATATCTATTTTTCCAGATTGACTTTTCTTACTAACTATTTTAATCATGTATGATTCAATTCATGAAAAACTATATATGACTAAGCCCTAATTCCTTAGACCTTCTTTAGTCTACTCTAACTTTTATCAACTGCCAATTCCTTGGTCACTTAATTCCAATTAGAGGATGAAGTTCAATTCTAGCTTATGTGCCACAAAAATCCTAATTACCAAATATAAGAGGATTATATGTCACGTATCCGTTAAGTCCAGATAATTAAAATTTAGGAGAAATTATTTTCAAGCTGGTGTTCAAGTAAAGAGCTTTTCCAAGTTATACAAGAACTCAATTAGAAAAATGGTCATAACTTCCGTTTCCAGCCCAAATTCATAAAATAAAGAAAGAAAAACAATTCTTGAAATATAAATCAGTACATGAATTAAATAGAAAAATAATAGTATCAATTATACAATAGAAGAGCTTCTAACCTTAACAATGGAGGTTTAGTTGCTCATGGTTCAGAGAGAAATAAGATTCTGAAAAACTGTAAAGTGCGGAATGAGGTAGAAGAGAGGAGAAGCCCGAAGGGCTAATTCTTTTCCTTTTATATTAATCCTAATTAATATAAATATATTTTCTAAATAAGATAATATCTTTTTCTAATTATAATAAATAAAAGTTGAATCAAATTAATTTAATTGATCCGTGCGGGGCTTGAAAAGTGTGGGGACCATTGATTCATTAACTCCATGCTGAACTTGGCTTTTTCCAAGTTCAACGTGGAGAAGGCAGCAGTGCTTCAGCGTGTTCCTTTGAATCCACGTGAACTTGCTTTTTCCAAGTTCAGCGTGGAGAAGGCAGCAAGTTCTTCCTTGAAGTTCTCCAATCCACGCTGAACTTGGCAGGAACCAAGTTCAAAGTGGAGGATGCCGAGTTTTCTGGAGAAGAAATGTGTACTATTATATATTGTTGGAAATCCCTGGAAGTTAGCTTTCAAATGCCGCTAGAATCACGTCAATTGGATTTCTGTAGCTCAAGTTATTCCTAGTTTGAGTGCAAGGAGGTCAGGATTGACAACATCATTCGCTTTCCTCCCTTTTCTGCTACAGAAATCCGTCAAATCCCTCTGGATGCTACCTAAATAATAGAATTGTGTGCAACTCAAAGTAGCATCCGTAGTTGCTAAAGTATTTAATTTTGATTTAACTTAGCAATTCAAGTGCAATTCACTAGGAAAAGATAGAGAAGATGCTCACGCATCACAACCCAAACTGAATTTTTGCTTGTCCTCAAGCACCAAAATAAGTACATGATTAAGATGTGAATTTGCATGAGAAGTGAGAGTTTAGTCATGCTCAGCTATTCTTAAAATGGGATTTATTCATTGTAGCTGCTGAACAGTTTTTGGTATCTCATTCTCCTTTGGATCAGAGGAATGTCATTGTCATTCGGAATTTGAATCCGGATCATATTAAGAATTCTCTGATCTTTATATTCAGTTTAATCCTTGAACACAGCAGAATTTACTCTAATTCTCTTTTCTTTGGTGCTTTGCACCTTGAGCCTAGCCGTGACTTTAATATTTTTTGTCTCAAGCTTTACTTGACACAGAAACACCACAAGCACTTGACTGGGGAATCTTTCTCTTCTCTTTTTTTTTTGAGCTATTTTTTTTCAGTTACTCCAGACAGTGGTGCTCAAAGCTTTGGCGTACTCTGTGAATGCATTTGGTCACGAATTCTAAATACTCCTGTCTCAAAGGTTACTTGAAAAAATACCACAAGCATATAACTCGGAAAACAACTCTCTGAGCTTTTGATTATTTCAGACTCCCGAGTCATTGATGCTCAGAGCCTTGGACCTTGCTTTTATGCTTATTTTGCTGTCTCTTTTTCTTCAAGGATTAAATTTTTGTTTATTTCAGAGATGTCATAATAATTCTATGAATCCTGTTCCTCATACATCAACATCCCTTGATTTAAATTCAAATATGCTCTGTTCATGTCATTCATTCAGAATTACAAATAACACCACCACATTAAGTAAATATGATAAATCTTAGATATAACTCACTCTTTTCATGCATTACAATTACTTCTTTCTTTTCTTTTGATTTTCAAGCTTAGTGAGCAATACATGAGAACGCTCTTTTTTTTTTCTTTTAGCATAAAAAAACGAAAATAAATTAATGAAATAGGTAATAAGTTAACTAGACATAGGAATTGAAATAACCACTGATCATGCAATAACAAATAAATAGAAAACAGGAACCTAATCATAAAATAATAGTAAAATGATAATGAGGATGAAAGGAACTGAGCCACCTCAATCTCCCTGATGGGGATCTCTCTCCTCGGCTGAGCTCCGTAAGGTCCTCTCAGACGGCTGTAATCCTGCCTCAGCTGCTGAATCTCCTGCCGCTGAGAGCGTTGATCCGCTCTAATCTCATCAAGGGATGTACAGAGATGCTCCCATCGGCTACTCTGTATGGATCTCATCTCATCAACAGATGCCATGTACTGCTGCCAGCGGTTGTCATTGGCGACCCTCATCTGCTCCATGGAGGATGCAAGCTGTTGCCAATACTCCTGTAGTGGCTGATCTTGTCCCTGAGGCAGCTCTTCTTCATCTCCTTCCTCAGCCTGTTCTGTGGGGTGCCTCCGATGTTCCCTTGTCTGTTCCAACTATTTTTTTGTGATGGGCTTTTCGGTTGGGATAGGGAAGTCATTCTTTATCTTCACTCTAGTAGCATCACAGAGGCGGAAGATGAGATGTGGGAAGCCCAATCTAGCATTGGTCCTTGGTGTTGGTGACGATGTGGTAGAATTGATCAGTAATAACGTTTGCCACCTCCACTAGCTTTCCCAACAGAATACAGTGGATCGTGACTGCTCGGTCCGTAGTACACTCAGACCGGTTGCTCGTGGGCATGATGGACCGGTGAATGAAATGGTGCCATCCTCTAGCCAAAGGTGTCAAATCACCTACTCTAATATGCCTAGATTTCCCTTCTGACTAGTTATCCATTGCGCACCTGGAATGCAAATGTCAGCGATTACTTGTCCAGCCGCTGATCTCTGTACATCCTCTCACTGTAGGAATGAAATGATTGTTCGGTCTCTGGTATCTGGAGGGTCTGTCTGATAGTCCTCTGGGCTGAAGTTAATGGTTTTTCCCCTAAAAAAGTTTTGTGGTCCCTTTCATTTATGCCAGACACATTCTTGTAGGTGATCCACATGTTTCCATAGAATTCTTGAACCATCAAACTGTCCCACCTGTGTGTGTGGATTGCACAGAACTTCCCATCCTCTTCTCTGAATCTGATGTGTAATTTCTGGTAAAACCGGCCTCTTGCCAGTGATATCAAAAAAATGTTCTTCATGTAACTTAGATTTGAAGGCCTTGAGTCATAAGAACCGGTGCTGGTTCTTTCCCTTTTCTTTTTGGACGGTTGGATGGTCTTAGGTGCCATAAGGATAAATCAAATAATAGCGGAGCGACAACACCAAACTTAAAAATATTGCTCGTCCTCGAGCAAACTAAAGAAATACAGGGGGTAGAAGAAAGAGATACAGAAATTTAAATAGCAGAAAATAAAATACAATGTTAAAAATATTCTTCTGGTTTTTTTTTTTAAAACGAAGGTACACGAAAGAAAATAAATTAAAAAAAGAAAGAAGAGGGGAATAGAGGGGGGAACATGGGACAGAGGGAGGTGGACGTGGGTGGTATGTTTTGGGTAGAACAAGGATTTAGGTTGTGTGATGGGGGAGAGGGTTCGGGAAGGCTACAGGGGAGAGGGGAAACTGCGTGTATAAGTGCCTGTGTGTGGGGAATGGCGATGTATGGAAGCAGTAGTGTGGGGGCTTTATATAGTAGTGGAGGGTTGGGGAAAGGGATGGTTGAGTGAGAATGAGGTGCTGGCCTAGTTAGATAAGAGAGGGGGATGGGGAATTGAATGGGGCAGGGGTTGGGATATTCCCACGCTGAACTTGAGAAGGCCAAGTTCAACATGGGAATAGCAGTGGCACTCTCACTTGGTACCTGTTTCCACGCTGAACTTGGATTTTTCAAAGTTAGCGTGGGTCTTGGCTTGGCACGCTAATTGACGTCGTTCTCCAGCTGACTTGGAAATCCAGTTCAGTGTGGAACTGGCAGAGACACCTTTCCAAATTACACGCACATGCCATGTTGAACTTGGAAAATCCCAAGTTTAGCGTGGAAT
>NW_027255683.1:0-13016 GCF_003086295.3 Arachis hypogaea
TAAGATCAACTTTCATGCAGTCTTTTGATGTGTCTGGATGCTGCATGGCTTTGACAGCATTCAACTTAAACTCATCATTATTGACTCTCAGGGTTATTTCCCCCTATTGGACATCAATGAGAGTTCGTCCAGTTGCTAGGAAGGGTCTTCCTAGAATGAGAGTAGCACTCTTGTGCTCCTCCATTTCCAGCACTACAAAGTCAATGGGAAAGGCGAATGGCCCAACTCTGACAATCATGTCTTCAATCACGCCTGATGGGTATTTAATGGAGCCATCAGCAAGTTGGAGACATATCCGGGTTGGTTTAACTTCTTCAGTTAAACCAAGCTTTCTGATAGTAGATGCAGGTATTAGGTTGATGCTTGCCCCAAGATCACATAAAGCTGTCTTGGTGCAATTCCTTCTAATGTGCATGGTATCAGAAAACTCCCAGGTCTTTAAGCTTTTCAGAAACTTTTCAGAATGACTGCACTGCATTCTTCAGTGAGGAGAACTCTTTGAGTTTCTCTCCAATCCTTCTTATGACTCAAGATCTCTTTCATGAACTTGGCATAAAAGGTATTTGCTCAATGCTCTGCAATGGAATCTTTATTTCAAGAGTCCTGAGATAATCTGCAAAGCGAGCAAATTTCTTATCCTGTCCTCTTGGCGGAGTTTTTGAGGATAAGGTATTTGGCTTTATATTCTCAACCTTAGTTGCTGTAGTTTATTTCCTACAAAGTGGTTGAAGAAGCCTTTTTAGATGGGTTGTCATACACTTGTGTGTGTCTGATCCCTCACTGGTGGATTTGGATGGTTTTCCTCATTTTTGGCTTCTTGCTTGCCTTTGAAATGGGTGCATTCAGTTGCTTTCCCACTTTCTTAATTGAACTGCTTGACATTTCTTTCTGTTATTTTTTTTTACAGCTGCTTGCTTTGTTTGTTTTAATTGCCTTTCCATGTTTATATTAGCCATCCTTGTTCTTGTAGTCTATCCTTGAATTTGGCTAACTGCTTTGTTAGAAAGTGCATTGCTGATTGAATTCAGCAGCTTGTTTTACAGGACTGAGTTCAGCAGTTACTGTTTTAACCTCTTCTTTTATGGAAGGGTCACTGCTTAGGTACAGATGCTATTTCTAGCAACTGTATCAATGAGCTCTTGAGCTTCTTCAATTGTCTTTCTCATGTGGATAGATCCACCAGCTGAGTAGTCTAAAGAGATTTGAGCTCTTTCTGTAAGCCCATAATAGAAGATGTCTAACTGAACCCACTCTGAAAACATTTCAGAGGGGCATTTTCGTAGCATCTCTCTGTATCTCTCCCAGGCATCATAAAGAGATTCATTATCCCTTGTTTAAAGCCTTGGATGTCCAGCCTTAGCTGTGTCATCCGTTTTGGAGGAAAGTATTGGTTCAGGAATTTTTCTGTCAGCTGTTTCCATGTCCTTATGCTAGCCTTAGGTTGGTTATTTAACCACCTTTTAGCTTGGTCATTTATAGCAAATGAAATAGTATTAATCTGTAGACATCCTGATCTACTTCCTTATCATGTACTGTGTCAGCAATCTGTAAAAACTGTGCCAGAAACTCTGTAGGTTCTTCCTGTGGAAGACTGAAATACTGGCAACTTTGCTGCACCATGATAATGAGCTGAGGATTCAACTCAAAGCTACTGATTCCAATGGAGGGTATGCAGATACTACTCCCATATAAAGCAGTAGAGGGGTTAGCATATAACCCAGAGTCCTCTTGGACTGTTCATTTTCGCTTAGGTCCATGATGGAGAAAGGGAGATGATGTAAAGTAGAAGAAAATATTTTTATTTATTTAATTATTTATTTATTTCGAAAACAAAATAAATTAAAATAAAATAAATAAAAATGGTGAAGATTTTCGAAAAAAAAATAAGGAGAGAGAAAGTGGTTAGGAAATTTTGAAAAGGATATGATGATTTTGAAAAGATTTTAAATTTTGAAATAAAAATCTGAATTTTAAAGGTAAATTTCGAAAATTTTCTTCAAAATAGAGAGAAAAGATATTTTTGGATTTAAAGAGGAGAGAGAAAAACAATAAGATAGTACAAGATTTAAAATTTTTAGATCTAATGCTCCTTGTTTTTGAAAATTTTGGAGGGAAAACACCAAGGAACACCAAACTTAAAAACTTTAAGATCAAGACACAAGGAAACTCAAGAACACTTTGAAGACTCACAAGAACATGAAGAAAGAACACCAAACTTAAAATTTTTAGAAAACCAAACAAAAATTTTCTAAAACAAAGAAAAATCAACAAGAAAACACCAAACTTAAAGTTTGGCACAAGATTTATTCAAAGAAAAATTATTTTTGAAAAAGATTTTAAAAATAGGCTAGCCAATTACTAAGAACATAAGCACCACGCTCTAGCTAATTGAGCTATAAGTTTAAAGTGTTTTAACAAGGTATAAATAATAAAAGACTCTAAACCAAAAAGAAAAATTTTTCCTAATCTAAGCAACAAAATAAACCGTCAGTTGTCCAATCCCCGGCAACGGCGCCAAAAACTTGGTGCACGAATTGTAAATCACACTTTTTACAACTTGTACCACTAACCAGCAAGTGCACTGGGTCGTCCAAGTAATACCTTACGTGAGTAAGGGTCGATCCCACGGAGATTGTTGGCTTGAAGCAATCTATAGTTATCTTTTAACTCTTAGTCAGGAAAACAATAAAATAATTCACTTATCAAATTTGATTGCAAGGAATAAAAGGGCAGAACACAAATTATACTTGTATGCAATGATGGAGAATATGTTGGAGTTTTGGAGATGCTTTGTCTTCTGAAATTCTGCTTTCCTCTGTTTTCTGATTCACGCATGCACGTCCTCCTATAGCAAGCTGTGTGTTGGTGGATCACCATTGTCAATGGTTACCATCCATCCTTCCAGTGAAAAGGGTCCAGATGCGCTGTCACCGCACGGCTAATCATCTGCAGGTTCTCAATCGTACCGGAATAGGATTTATTATCCTTTTGCGTCTGTCACTACGCCCAGCACTCGTGAGTTTGAAGCTCGTCACAGTCATTCAATCCCTGAATCCTACTCGGAATACCACAGATAAGGTTTAGACTTTCCTGATTCTCTTGAATGCTGCCATCAATTTAGCTTATACCACGAAGATTCTGATTAAGAGATCTAAGAGATATTTATTCATTCTACGGTGGAACGTAAGTGGTTGTCAGGAACGCGTTCGTGGAGGAATGATGATGATTGTCACGTTCATCACATTCATATTGAAGTGTGAATGGATATCTTAGATAGGAACACGCATGTTTGAATGGAAAACAGAAATACTTTCATTAATTCATCGAGACACAGCAGAGCTCCTCACCCCCAACAATGGAGTTTAGAGACTCATGTCGTCAAAAGGTACAAAGTTCAGATCTAAAATGTCATGAGATACAAAATAAATCTCTAAAAGTTGTTTAAATACTAGACTAGTAAACTAGGTTTACAGAAAATGAGTAAACTATGATAGATGGTGCAGAAATCCACTTCTGGGGCCCACTTGGTGTGTGCTGGGGCTGAGACTTAAGCTAATCACGTGCATAGGGCTGTTTTGGGTGTTCAACGCCAGCTTTGGATCCTTTTCTGGCGTTGAACTCCAACTTGTAACTTGTTTCTGGCGCTGGACGCCAGACTGCAACATGGAACTGGCGTTGAACGCCAGTTTACGTCATCTATCCTTGAGCAAAGTATGGACTATTATATATTTCTGGAAAGCCCTGGATGTCTACTTTCCAACGCAGTTGAAAGCGCGCCATTTGGAGTTCTGTAGCTCCAGAAAATCTATTCCGAGTGCAGGGAGGTCAGAATCCAACAGCATCAGCAGTCCTTTTTCAGCCTGAATCAGATTTGCTCAGCTCCCTCAATAACCAGAAAATACCTGAAATTACAGAAAAACACACAAACTCATAGTAAAGTCCAGAAATATGAATTTTGCCTAGAAACTACTGAAAATAAACTAAAAACTAACTAAAACACACTAGAAACTATATGAAATTAACCCCAAAAAGCGTATAAAATATCCGCTCATGAAGGGGCAAGAAATGTAAATAGCAAAAGAAATAAGCTAAATACTAAGAAAGCTCTTGGCAAGGGATGAGAATTAGAAGTCCTATCCTCATTATCATCATCAATTGTGACAAGAATTGTCCATTACTCCCACTTAGTCAAACTCTAACTATGAAGGAAAGTCAAGTGGATGGAATTGGCTCTTGTCCACAAGTCCTTGTCAAATCTTAAGGAAAGACTAGCTTTAGTGGCATTCAAGTCAATTAGCAACTTCCAATTATCAATCAACAAAAGAGTTTAATAACTCAAGAATCTCCAATTACTTAAACCAAGCCAAAAGGAGAGAAACCTACAATAAAACCCAACCAAACATGTTATTAAACACTTGGAAGGCATAAAAGAAAAGCAAGATAAAATTGCGAGAAATGTAAATCTACAACTACTCAAGCAAGGAAATAACAACAAATCAATTAAACAAGAAGAAACATAAAACATATATTGCATTAAATGGAAATCAAAGGGAACAAAAGTGGATGAACATAAAAATGACTAGAATAAAAAATTAACAAAAGGAACTAGAAGATTAAAGATGTAGCAACAAGAAATTGAAAGGAAGAGTAGATGAAAACAAGAATTAAAATCTAGATCAAAGAAGAGGTTTGAATCTAATCTAACCTAATTCTAGAGAGAAGCTCTCTAGGATTCTAACCTAAAACATGATAAAAACTAAACTATGACTACTTGGTTCATCCCTCTTCAATCCTTGGATTTAATAGCATCAGAAATGAGTTAGATTGGGCCCAAAATACTTCAGAAATTGCTAGACACGAGTTGCCTTAAGTGTCACACTGATCCTGCAATGCGTGCACGTGGAACAACGCGTACACATAACCAAACGCATAGCAACTATGAAAAATTTTATATCATTTCGAAGCCCCGGATGTTAGCTTTCCAACGCAATTAGAACCGTATCATTTGGACCTCTGTAGCTCAAGTTATGATCATTTTAGTACAAAGAGGTCAGGATTGACAGCTTATCAATTCCTTCATTTCTTTATGAGTTCTCCATTTTTACATGCTTTTCTCTTCACTTCTTCCATCCAATACTTGCCTTACGAACCTGAAATCACTTAACAAACATATCAAGGTATCGAATGGAGTTAAAGTGAATTAAATTTAGCTATTTTAAGTACTAAAAAGCATGTTTTCAAGCACAAATTTAGGGAGAATTACAAAACCATCCTATTTCATTGAATAAATGTGAGAAAAGTTGATAAAATTCCCTAAATTAAGCACAAGATAAACCACAAAGTTGGGGTTTATCAAATCTTCCCACACTTAAACCAAGTATGTCCTCATGCTAAGAATAAAGAAGGACAAGAAAAGGAGGTATGAACATTTATTCAATGCAAAGAAACTATATGCACCTATCTATATGAATGAAACTAAATGCAAAGTGATTCTACCTACTTGGTTAAAAATAAATCAATCTCTAAGAACATATATGAACATGTGGGGCTAAGGTCATATGACGACTCACAACTCTACCAATTCAAATATCAAAATGAAGTTCAAATAGACTTGCAAGAAGAAAGCTCATGAAAGCCGGGAACAAGGAATTGAGCATCGAACCCTCACCGGAAGTGTATCCGCTCTAGTCGCTCAAGTGATTAGGGTCGATCCACTCAATTCTTCTCTAATCTTGCTTTCCAAGATTTGTTTTTCATCTAACAATCAACAATTATTTAATGCATGCATACATATATCATGAAGGCTTATCCATAGGTTGTAATGGGGTTAGGGTCACGGTGAGGTTATATTTGGTCAAGTGGACTAGAATTTGAATCTTTGACTAACCTAAGCTTCCCACCTAACCTATATAACAACCTATAGAATTTTAATACAAGCCTAACCCCCCATTCTTCACTTTTTCACACACTCATGCATTTCTCCCTTTTTTTTTATCACATCCCATAGGCATTGATTATTATTGAACCTTACATTGGGGCATTTTGTCCCCTTTTTATTTCTTTCTATTTTTTTCTTTTATATATATTATTTTTTTCTATTTTTACCTTGTATTTTTTTTCTTTTCAAACTAAAAATATATACAAGAGCATCAATGCATATGTTTTAACATTTAATGCATGAGTATGTACCCAAGTTCCAAGATCTTCAATGAAAATAAAAACATACTCTTACCTCAACTAATGTCCCAAGTTTTGCCACACTTGAATGATACACAATCACTAGCCTAAGCTAATCAAAGATCCAAATAAAGGACATTTATTATTTTTCCGCTTTAAGGCTTGTAATGTGCTAATATTAAGAACAAAGTGGGTTAATCGTAGCCTCAAAGTTGGCTAACAATGGTTGATGAAAGGTAGGCTATTTGGGTAAGTGAGCTAAATGAAATGATGGCCTCAATCATATATATGCATTCATACACAAAATAACAGACATAAAGAATCCAACAAATCAAGGATTGCAATAACAGATAGAGAATAATCACACAAGAAGGAGAAATAGTAGTTATAAGATGTAACCACGCAGTTGGGCTCAAAACTCACATGCTTGTGTTCTTAGCTCACCATGTTCCTGAATAATTTCTTCAGGCAAGATCAACAAAAATTTTTTCAAATTGGTAGGGTACCCTAAAAACAGTTTCTTGGAAAATCAATTATCACCCTAACCAAGTAGTCCTAATAAGAAAGAAGTGGTAAAATATGTATAAATTCTAACTAACATGCAACCTCTCATGCAATACAATAACTAATCTAACAAAGAAAATTGAAAATTGGTGTTGAAGAAGAAAATTATTACCCACGGAGATTGGTCATTGACCAAACCTCCCCACACTTAAAGATTGCACCGTCTTCGGTGCATCCAAAGATGAGCAAGGTGGGCAGGTTGCTACAATTGATGAGCTTCTTCAAAGGATTATGCGGGTGGACTTGTTTGTTGCCCCATTTAAAAGCTTTTCCTTTTCTTCCTTCTTGGTAGCCAACCTAAAAGAAAAGAAAAATAAAGAAAATTAAGCCTACAACAAAGATATCAAAGCAATAGAACATAGGTGAAAGCTAATGCCAAATAAGAGTAAGGTTCTTAACTATATGGTAGCTACAACATATAAGTTTGAAAACAATATAAGCTAAGGCATATCAACTAATACATGATTCAAGAGTAAAGTCAAAGCATGAAGGGCACTCAGAAGCATCAAGTTCAAACAAGAAAGAGTAGGTCATGAAAGACATGCAAGTTCATATCAATGCACAAAGGATATAAGAATCATTAAAGGTTAAGCATTGACTTAGAAATTTCATCACCCATCGATATCCAACAAGTCAAGAAGCACCAAAACTAACCAAGAAAATCTCAACAATTGAGTATGAGAATTCAACACCAATGATAAAATAAAGACTTAGAAAAGAAAATAAGAATAAGCTATAAACACAAAATTAAAATGCAATGAATAAAGGTATGCAAATGCAATAAACAAAAGAAAATTAAATATGAGAAAATATAAAAAGTGAAAATTATTTATTTTTTATTTTTTTAATTTTTAATTTTTTATTTTATTTTTTCTTTGAAGAGAGGGAAAAGAAGAAAGTAAGAAAAGAAGAAGAGAGAAGAAGAAAGGTAGAAAGAAAGAAGAAGGAGAGAAGAAAGAAGAAGAAAGGAGAAAGGAGAAAAACAGGGTGCAATCCACGCATAAGCGTTGCCCATGCTTAAGCATGGATTGCAGCAGGGACAATTGACGCATAAGCGTCACCCACGCTTACGTGTGGATTGCAGCAGGGACAATTGATGCATAAGCGTCACCCATGCTTACGCGTGGATTGCAGCACAACTCTAGCACAACTCTCTGGTTTTTGTACCAGGAGTCCCCATATGGCAATCTACGCATAAGTGTCGCCCATGCTTAAGCGTGGATTGACCCCCGTTTTTTTAGAAGCATAAAAACAAAATTTAACACTATCCTAACCTATAAACATTCTAAATCAACCGAAATTCCAATTTAACAAAACTTTTTTTTTTCAAAAATTTTTGAAGACACAACAAACAAAACTTGCACTTCAAGCAAAATGCAATCAAGACAAAAGTGCAATTTAAACAAACTAACAACGAAAGCATTAAGATAAGAATATTCAAAGAAAACTACCTACAATGACAACTCAAATCACTCATTGATTATATTTACAAGAGAATGGAAAGAATTTACCATGGTGGGGTGTCTCTCACCTAGCACTTTTATTTAAAGTCCTAAAGTTGGACATTTGGTGGAGTCCTTTGATGACATGTCATCATGTCATATTTTTCTATGCTTTTTCATACAAGAAATTGATAATTAGTGCTTAAATATTGCATTCTTTTGTGCTTAAATAGTATATTTCTTTGATCTTTTGATTTGTTAAATTTTGTAGGAAATAAGAAGAAAAAGAAGCAAAAGAGCACAAAATAAGCTAAAAAGGAGAAAAAAAAGTGTTTTGGAGCACACTTTGAAGTTGGAACACACTTTGATGCCTTAGGCCACCCTTTTAAAAGCATGGCCCATGACCAAGTAGCACTCAAACAAGGTACCAGCGCTCAATTTGAAGAGAGCGCTAAGTTAAAAAAGTTAACTTTTTCGGGCTTTTCTAAAGCCTTGTGACAGCATGACCATGCCTCCTTCAAAGGGCCATAACTTGAGCTACAAATGTCCAATTGAAGCGATTTCAGTTGCGTTGAAAAGCTGACATTCAAAGCTTTCCAACAATATGTAATGATCTATATTTGGCATACAATTGAAGCACAAGTGATAGGCATCTTTAAGGCCCAAAAACCAACCAAATATGCTCTCACCAAGGCTCGAAGAGGGGGTCACCAAGAAAAGCAAGGCAAAGCACTCAAATTGGGGCACCCAAGGTTCGAACCAGGCACATGATGAACCAAGAGAAGCGCTACACCAAGCAAGGGAGCAAAGGCATTGGGCGCTCAGTTACTTTACTTCACTGAGTGCCATTACTTCATGAAAAAAATTGCCAAAATGGTGAAGCCAGCAACGTTCGAAAGTGGAGCCTCACTCAAGGCATATGCAGCGCTCAGTTCACTAACTTAACTGAGCGCTATGAATGAGACTTGGCACGAGCCTGGGACAAGGCATTGGGTGCTCAGTTACCTTACTTACCTGAGCGCTCCACTGGAAGCATGCCTCCAACCAAAATTAAACCAAGTGCCCCTGACCTAAGCTACACAAAATACACACTAATCCAATTAAATCAAGCCATCCGGATCTACTCTTCTTCAAATCCAAAGCAAGCAAAGCCCATTATCATCACTCAAAGGCACAAGAAATAGTTAGATTAGGAATTTCATTTAATTGTAATTTATTTTCAATTTCAATTTAATTTTCATCTTGTAAAGCCTCTATAAAGGCATCAATTTCATTTCATTAAGAAGGCTCGCTCTACTAGAGAGCAGTAGGAGTAGAATAGAGAGCTCTCTTTTAATTTTTCTTTTTGAATTTTAGAGAATTGAGATCGGATCTGAGATTGTTCCCTACTTTCATTTGCTTTCTTCTACAACCTATGCATCCTTTTCACGTCGATTTTTAGGTCACGCGGCCGCGTGGGTGACGCGGTCGCGTGGTAGGCCAATGTTCCCACATGACGCAGATGCGTCAGCGATGCGGTCGCGTGGGGTGATTTGTGCCAAAGGCACGCCTGCAGCCATGCTCCTGCGTGACTCTCTATTCGCTCTCTTATTCTTTCTGAGCCACCTGCGACGCGGACGCGTCGATGATGCGGTCGCGTCGCGTAAATTTTTTTTTTTCAAAATAACAATATGCAAATGCAAATGCAAGCTAAATGTGCGAATAAGGATGAGTTCAGAGCTTGAAGGATGACTTAGGTGAAAAACTCCGTACGGCTCAGCCTTCTTTACTCTGTATGGACCTTCCCATCTTGATCTCAACTTGCCTGGTATGAGCCTCAGTCTAGATTTGTAAAGGAGGACTAAGTCCCCAGGTTGGAACTCTTTCCTCCTGATGTGCTGATCATGTACAGCCTTCATCTTTTCCTTGTACAACCTTGAGTTCTCATAAGCTTCCAGGCGAAGGCTTTCTAATTCTTGCATTTGCAATTTCCTTTCAGCTCCGGCTGTTTCCAATCCCATGTTGCACTTTTTTACTGCCCAAAAGGCTTTGTGCTCTACTTCAACTGGGAGATGACAAGCTTTTCCATAAACTAAGCGGAAAGGACTCATCCCAATAGGTGTCTTGTATGCTGTTCTGTATGCCCAAAGTGCATCTTGTAGCCTGGTGCTCCAGTCTCTCCTATGAGGTTTGACTATCTTCTGCAATATACGCTTTATCTTTCTAGTTGACACCTCGGCTTGCCCATTAGTCTGAGGATGGTAGGCGGTTGCAACTTTATGAATTATCCCATGCTTCTTCATTAATCCTGTTAGTCTCCTGTTACAAAAATGGGTACCTTGATCGCTCACGATTGCTCGTGGGGATCCAAAGCGACAAATAATGTGGTTTCTATCAAAGGAAACAACAGTGTTAGCATCATCAGTGTGGGTAGGAATTGCTTCCACCCATTTGGAAATGTAATCCACAGCTAACAATATATAAAAATGACCATTAGAATTTGGAAATGGACCCATGAAGTCAATGCCCCAAACATCAAAAACTTCACAGAAAAGCATAATTTGTTGAGGTATCTCATCCCTCATGGATATATTACCAAATTTTTGGCATGGGAAAAAAGATTTATAAAATTCAGTAGCGTCTCTAAAAAAAGTAGGCCACCAGAATCCACAGTCTAAGATTTTTCTAGTTGTTCTTTGAGGGCCAAAATGTCCTCCACTCTCAGATGAATGGCAGGCCTCTAAGATAGACTGGAATTCTGATTGAGGCACACACTGTCTAATTACTTGGTCAGCGCCACATCTCCATAAATATGGGTCCTCCCATATATAATATTTAGACTCGCTTTTCAGGTTGTCTCTTTGATGCTTAGTAAAGTTTGGAGGAAAGGTGTGGCTAACTAGATAATTAGCTACAGGTGCATACCAAGGGACTACCTCAGATACTGCTTGCAGGTTATCAAATGGAAATTATCAGCTATAGGAGTGGAGTCATGCTTAATGTGCTCAAGGCGACTCAAGTGGTCTGCCACTAGATTCTAGTTACCACTCCTATCCTTAATTTCTAAATCAAATTCTTGTAGTTGTAGTATCCAACGTATAACCCTTAGTTTAGGTTCCTTTTTAGCCAATAAATACTTTAGAGCTGCGTGGTCTAAGTACACTACTACTTTCGTACCAAGTAAATAGGCTCAGAATTTATCCAGAGCAAAAACAATAGCAAGAAGCTCTTTCTCAGTAGTAGTATAATTAGACTGAGCAGCATCTAAAGTTTTAGACGCATAAGCAATTACAAAGGGATCCTTACCTTCACGCTGAGCCAGTGCTGTTTCTACTGCATGGTTGGAAGCATCGCACATTATTTCAAATGGCTGGCTCCATTTTGTTCCTCTCACAATTGGAGCTTGAGTCAGGGCAGTCTTCAGCTTATCAAACGCTTGTTTGTAATCCTCACTAAACTCGAATTCAATATCTTTCTGCAGTAGTCTGGATAAGGGAAGTGCTACCTTACTGAAGTCCTTAATGAATCTCTTGTAAAAACCTGCATGGCCAAGGAACGAACAGACTTCCCTCACAGAGGAGGGGTAAAGTAAACTAGAAATAACATCCACCTTTGCTGGATCTATAGAAATTCCAGTATTAGACACAACATGTCCTAGTACAGTCCCTTGTTTAACCATAAAGTGACATTTTTCAAAATTCAATACAAGGTTTGTATTGACACATCTATCTAATACTCTAGATAAACTATCCAAGCAAATATTGAAGGAATCACCATATACACTAAATTCATCCATAAAAACCTCCATACAGTCCTCAATAAGATTAGAGAAAAGACTCATCATGCACCTTTGGAAAGTAGCTGGTACATTACACAAGCCAAAGGGCATTCTCTTGTAAGTATAAGTCCCAAAAGGACATGTAAAAGTGGTCTTTTCCTTATTTTCAGGAGCTATATGAATCTGGAAATAGCCTGTGTAACCATCTAAAAAACAATAATGTGATTTACCTGACAGGCGATCCAACATTGATCAATGAATGAAAGAGGATAGTGATCCTTACGAGTGGCCTGGTTTAGGCGTCTGTAGTCAATGCAGACCCTCCAAGCGTTCTGAACTCTGGTTGCCATGAGCTTTCCATGCTCATTCTTCACTGTAGTGACTCCAGACTTCTTGGGCACCACTTGTACTGGGCTTACCCATTCACTGTCTGAGATGGGGTAGATGATATCTGCCTCCAGTAGTCTGGTCACTTCCTTTTTGACAACCTCTAAGATAGTGGGGTTCAGTCTTCTCTGGGGTTGACGGACAGGCTTTGCTCCCTCTTCTAAAAATATTCTGTCCTCACAAACTTGAGGGTTGATGCCTACTATGTCTGCCAAACTCCAACCAATTGCCTTCTTGTGCCTCCTCAGCATACTAAGTAACTGCTCTTCTTGTTGAGAAGTGAGTTCCCTTGCAATGATAACTAAAAACTTCTGCCTGTCCTCAAGGTAAGCATATTTAAGGTGTGGAGGGAGGGGTTTCAATTCTAACTTCTGCTCATGGTCAGGCTCTGGGGTGTCTGGAGCTGGTAACAATGGTAAAGCACTTTCATTGTCCTCTGAGAATGTCTCCTCACTTGGACCTTGTCCTATGTACCTCTCTTCAAATTCTTCCTGGTGAACTTCAGCCACGGTTTCATCTATGTTGTCACATTGCAGGATAGAATGATCCTCTGGAGGATGCTTCATAGCTCCATTCAGATTGAAGATTACTACTCGGCCATCTATTTCAAAAGAGTATGTTCCTGAAAAAGCATCCAATTTGAACTTTGAGGTCTTCAAGAATGGTCTTCCGAGTAGGATTGATGATGG
>NW_027255684.1:0-13000 GCF_003086295.3 Arachis hypogaea
TCACCAGCAAAGTTCTACAAGGCCCTAAACTAAAGTACCACAAACTGGAGAAGTTCGCCTACTCCTTAGTAATAGCCTCATGAAGACTACGGCCTTACTTCTAAGCTCACATAATAAAAGTTCGAACGAACCAATCCATGAAGCAAATCCTCCAAAAGACGGATGTTGCAGGGAGAATGGTTCAATGGGCAATAGAGCTCTCCGAGTTCGACCTGAAGTACAAAACCCGGACAGCAATTAAAGCTCAATGCCTCACCGACTTCATAGCAGAATATGCAGGAGATCAAGAGGAAAAATCCACCACATGGGAGCTATACGTGGATGGATCCTCAAACAAGACGAGAAGCGGTGCAGGCATAATACTGGTCAATGAAGGGGAACACAAATAGAGGTTTTCCTCAAATTTGAATTCCCAACTTCCAATAATCAGGCAGAATATGAAGTTCTGATCGCAGGATTGAAGTTGGCAGAAGAAGTCGGTGCAACAAAAGTGATGATATTCAGCGACTCTTAAGTAGTGACCTCCCAAATAAATGGAGAGTATCAAGCCAAAGAGCCAAATATGAAAAGATACTTGGACAAAACCTTGGAACACCTCAGGCGCTTTGCAGAAACAGAGATCAGACATATAACTCGGGATCTTAACAGCAGAGCAGACGCCCTCTCCAAGCTAGCAAGTACCAAACCAGGCGGGAATAATAGAAGCTTGATCCAGGAAACTCTCCAAGAACCCTCTATAGTTAAAGCAGAGGCCAAACAAGATGTCCTCGAAGTCACCGAATTAAACCTCGGATGGATGAATCCCTTAGTCGAATATCTAAAATTCGACATCCTCCCCAAAGAGGAAAAAGAGGCCAAGAAGATTCGGAGGGAAGCACAACACTACACTCTAGTGAAAAATATCCTCTATAAAAGAGGAATATCCACACCACTGCTAAAGTGCGTCCCGACCTCAAAGACAACCGAAGTGTTAGAGGAGGTTCATAATGAAATCTGCGGAAATAATCTCGGTGCTAGGTCGCTAGCCAGAAAAGTAATCCGAGTTGGGTTCTACTGGCCGACCTTGGAGAAGGATGCCACATAATTTGTGAAGAAGTGCCAGCCATGCCAAATGCATGCAAACTTCCACGTGGCTCCCCCCGAGGAACTCATAAGTATAACTTCTCCATGGCCTTTCGCAAAATGGGGGATGGATCTGTTAGGACCTTTTCCCCAAGCCCCAGGACAAGTAAAATACTTAATAGTGGGAATAGACTACTTCAGAAAGTGGATAGAAGCAGAACCATTAGCTACCATCACTACCCAGAGAAGTCAGAAGTTCCTCTACAAAAACATTAACACAAAGTATGGGATACCTCATTCCATCACCACGGATAATGGCACTCAGTTCACCGACTCAACCTTCAGAAGCCTGGTAGCCAGTATAAAGATCAAACACCAGTTTACCTGGGTAGAACATCCACATGCAAATAGACAAGACGAAGCAGCCAACAAAGTCATACTGGCAGGATTGAAGAAAAGGTTGCAAGATGCAAAAAGAGCTTGGGCTGAAGAGCTCCCCCAAGTATTATGGGCGTATCGGACGAAGCCACAGTCTGCCACAGGGGAAACACCCTTCCGACTTGCCTATGGTGCGGAAGCCATGATACCAGTAGAAATCGGCGAGCAAAGTCCAAAGGTGATCTTCTATGATGAGGTCGGAAACATACAGGGGCACAAAGAGGAACTTGAGCTGCTCCCTGAGATCCGAGAGCAAGCCCAGATAAGAGAAGCAGTATTGAAACAAAGAATGACTACTAGATACAACAAAAAATTCATTCGAAGGAGTTTCACCCCAGATGACCTGGTTTTAATTAGAAATGATATTGGAGTCAACAAATCTGGGGAGGGAAAGCTCGCTGCTAATTGGAAAGGACTATACAAAATTAGTGAGGTCTTAGGAAAATGTTATTATAAGGTGACCGACTTAAGCGGCACCGAGCTACCTAGGTCATGGCATGCTTGTAATATGAAAAGGTACTACAGTTAAAAGCGAACTCTACTCTCTGATGTACTCTTTTTCCAACTTCATGGTTTTCTCCCAAAAGAAAGGGTTTTTCCTAGAGGGGGATTTTTAATGAGGCATCAAAGTAGAGGCTAAGGGGCTACAAATTATCAAAAACCCTTAGTAGCAATAAAGTACCTTTGCAAATGAATAAAGATCTTTTACAATATCTCTTATAAATTCCTTTTCATTTTTTCTACGAAATGCGCCGACTTAAGCTCGACAAAGCGTGAAAATTCCATGAACCGACCTAGATGGTCGTCAGGATAAAACGACGAGTTACAAGTCGGTGTAAAGAGGTTATATAAGCCGATCATAAAAGAACTCGGAAATTGGTCGACCTACAAGTCGAGAAACCGAGGACAAATGAAATGCATCGCAAAAATAACCTAAGTTACGAAAACTCAATAAAATCCAAAATTGAGTATAAGGAACGACCCAAAAAGAGATAAGAAATTACATCGAAAACCATAGGCAGAAACTGTCCCAAAACTTTGGAAAAAGTTCAAGCTAACAAAGATGGTCAGCCCTAATAAAAGCCTTTTCAAAATGACAAAAGGTTTTCGAAAAAAAAAACAAGAAAGATCAAAAGAGATTTCCAAAAAACCTAAGCAGAAAGCATACAGGCCAACATAAAAGATAACCTAAAACCCTTATCCAAAAAAGGGTATTTTTAATTTTGTTTATAGCCAAAAAAGGCTACAAAATTGTCAGCAAGTTACCACCGCAAATAAAAAACATAAAGAAAAATTGTTCAAAAAACAGGGGACCCACAGGCCGGCCCCTATATAGCCAACATAACTTAATTGGAAGAAGGAAGGTCACCACCAGGAGTCGGAACAGCATGAGTCGGAGCGGCATCAGAAGAAGTCGGAGCAGGCTGGTCAGGAACTTCAGAAGGAGCCCCCGAAGAACTCGGAACGTCTCCCTGAGGAGGAGACTCCGAGTTTTTAACTCGGAGTTAGTTTCAGGTTAGGGAGGGGAGACAATTGCGCCATTCACTACGATTTTGTCAGGATCTAAGGGAGAAAGGTCTAGGTCGGGAGCAATCAACCCGACTTGTTCCTTAAAGATCCTCCACGCCTCCTCCACTCCCTCAGCAATGGAATCCTCCAAGTCTTGGAAAGCGTCCCGACACCCAGAAAGCTCCTTTTTAAGATCCAAATTCTCCCCAAAGAGCCTAACATAATTTTGCTCTGCCTTCTCCTTAAGGCCCTCCGCCATGGCACACTAGCCCATCAACTTTTTCTTCCTCTCTCGGCCACGTTCCTTCTCCTCCTTCAACTTGGCAACCTCCTCCTTTAGCTTCTTCTCCTCCTCCTGGTATAAAGAGATCGTCCCTTCGAGCTCCTCAACCTTTCGGGTCGAGCCCAAAGAGCTAAGGGGAGTATGTTCAAAAACGTCCAAGAGTCTCATAAACACCCCAGCCACCCTTATGCTCCCCTGAACTATGACATTCAGATGGTTCCGAACCATAGCATCCTCCATATTAATGGAGGAATGAGGGAAAATATAGTTTCGGACAAATTGGGGACCATCGAATGTAGCTCCGAAGGAAGAGCCAGAAGTCTTTCGCTTCTTCTTCTCGGGTTCAGGAGAAGATCGGGGCAGAGGAAGACGAGAAGGAAGAGAAGAAGTAGAGGAAGAGGATACCACAAGGAGACGAGAGGAAGTCCCCAAAGTATGAGGAGGAGGAGGAGGAGGAGGAGAAGGAGGAAGATTGCCAGTGGCCCTCGCCCGAGATCTTTTCTTCGCATCTTGAACCTTCTGATAGGAGGAGGCAGAAGTTTTCTTTACCATTTCTGAAAAAGATAAGGTACAAGGAAGTCAGAATCCCAGAATCAGAATTAAAACAAGTCGGAGAAAAATCAAACAAGTCGGAACAAAATAACCACATCTACCTAGTTGTGTCTGTACAAAGGTCGGAGACCCCTGAAGGAACTTCTTTGTATCAAGATAAGGGGCCTCCCCCAAACTTTTCGGAGGAACCCCACAACAGCCTCTTCGACTTTGTCTAAATCATCCAAACCATACTTCTCCATAGGAGAAGCCTCCGACCAGTATAAAGGGAAACGAGGAACAAAATTCTCATCCAAGAAAAAGGGGTGGTGACCCTCTACAGCTTGAACTTTAAAAAAGAAATTTTTAAAGTCATGGATGGACTCATAAAAAAGGTTGAAAACTTTCCGACCTTGAATAGCCCGGAAAGACACTAACTGTTGTTTATTGTTTTGCCCACTAAAGGGCTTGGTCATATGAAAAAGATAAAAAAAAAATCCTCAAAGAAATCGGAAAATGTAAGGCCTGACTGATAAGTTGGTAAACTTTCAAAAAACTCCAAGAGTTGGGTTGAAGTTGAGTAGGAGCGACACGACAGTGATGCAGAACAGAAACCTCAAAGGCAGAAAAGGGTAGAAACACTCCCAGTCGAGTGAAAAGACTCTCATACATAAAAAATAAATGGGGGTCCTCATCAGAATCCCTCCCAAAGCAAACCCGATCTTCCGGACCCGGGCAATTGACAAACCCCAATTTGAGGGTTTATCTTGTGCTGATTTCAGGGGTTTTATCAATGATTCCACACACTTTCTATATGAAAATACAAGATTTTGCATCCCTTTCCTAGTTTCGCCTCATGAATGAAAACATGCTTATTTCGCACTAAAATAGATACATTTCTAATCTTCTCTTGATGCCATTCGATGCCGTGACTTGTGTGTTAAGTGGTTTCAGGATATAGAGTAGGAATGGACCGAAAGAGAGAAGAAAGACGGGTACAAAGGAAGGAAGCATGAGGATTAAGCTTTGGAAATTTCCGCATGGGCGCGTGCGCGCACTTGGCGCGCCCGCGCGGATAGGGCAACGTGAAGCCAAAGCCAAGAGCCGGCTTAAGAAGCGGCTAAGCCAGGATCTTCATGGGTGCGCACGCGTACATCACGCCTCCGCGCACATTACAAGACGTCTCGACGGCGCGTGCGCGTACCTTGCGCGTGCGCGCCGGTTTGCGAATATGATTTTTTTAAGAAGTCACGTGACTTAGGCGTGGAGGCAGTTAAGGATCCCACTTTTGGGGAAACACCTTGGCGGGAAAAGCTTAAGAAGACCAAAGGAGCAAGGGTTAAGAAAATTTTTAGTTCATTTTCTAGATCTAGATATTTTGGGGAGAGGAGAGTTAGTTATACTTTTTGGGAGAAGAAGGGGGAGATTCCAAGCTTCACTAGGGTTCATCCTCATCTAATTTCTGAATTTTCAATGACTTTTTGGTGAGATCCATTACAATTCTCACTCAACTTTGTTCATGTCATAGATTTTCTTCTCCAATTTCAAGTAGTAGATGCAATTGATCAATTCTCATAGATCTAGAATTCAACTTTGTAATTTTGGATTTCGTCTCTATTTTGAGAATTCGATTTCATTGCTACTCTTTGAGACTTGTTGTTAGATCTTTGTGTTGCAATACTTTCAATTCGACTTTTCTTCTCATTTTACTATGACTTTCCTTCTTGCTCATCACATGTTTGATAAAATGACAACACTAGCTATGGAGTAGAATTTTCACACTTGGCATAGGGTTTGGTCCTTGGAAGAAGTTGAATAGTTGTATCAATAGTTGATTTGGAATTAGGGATTGCTAGTTGGCTTGGAGTGCACTAAAGCTAGATTCCCATAAGGTGAAGCTAGGACTTGTGACTCAAGTTGATTGCTTTCATTTGACCTCCCTCTATACCTAGGGGATAACTAAATGAAGCAAGGCCTAATTGTTGTCAACATTGAATGGACTATAAGGATAGAATTTCTAATGCCAACCCTAAGCCAAGTCTTTTGATAATTGATTGTTTGTTTTCATTACTTTGCTAAAACCTTCAAGGAATTCCAACAAGGCTTACTAAATCAATAAGATGCACACTTTGGCAATTCCAAGGGAGAACGACTCGGGAGACTAGTACTCTCGGATATAGATTGTAGATTTGTTTGATGAAGGATTTTGCGTCGGTTTAGACTATACTACGATTGATCATTTGATAATTTCTATACCGGCAAAAATTCATTTGTCAAAATGGCGCCGTTGCCGGAGATTTGCTTAGTGTGCCATGTTATTGTTTTGGATTAAGCGTGTATATATGTACATAGTTGCACTTCATTGTAAACTGCTCAATTGACTAACTCCTCATCGTTACAATGAATTCCATTTCCCTTTCATTGCATGACGCGTTCACAACCGAATCCGAGCTTAGCCCCTTTTGATCCGGAAATAGAACGAACTTTGTTTCATATTAGACAAGCTCGGAGGCGGCTAAGATTTGGAAAAGGTGAAGAGGTTTTCACCACCTCAACCACCTTACTAGAAGTGAACATTGAACCGTCACTCAAAGAAGGCATTAATCATACTCCCATCAATCTCACTAACAATTCTTCTTTTGTTTTAGGTACTAATACCATGGACGCTCCAAGGAGAGTTACCATCAAGGAAGCGGGTGCACCGGATTATGTCCTTCAACCCCTTCATGTAACTCACCCCAATTTGAATGCGAACTTTGAATTGAAGACCGCTTTGATCAACCTCCTACCCAAGTTTCACGGGCTTCCCGCACAAGACCCTATTCGACATCTCAAGGACTTCCATCGCATATGCTCGACTACTAGACGGGAAGGGTCCGATGAAGTTGCTATATGGTTGTTTGCTTTCCCTTTCTCTCTTGAGGACAAGGCCAAAGAATGGTTCTACACCCTCTCTAGTGAAGTTACCTCCGATTGGGACCTACTTAGAAGGGGGTTCTTGGATAAATTCTTGCCCCCGGAAAAGATGGATAGGCTAAGGAAGGAAATGTCTTGTATTGTACAAGGTGAGACGGAACCACTCTATGAGTATTGGGAACGGTTTCGCAAATTACTAGATGCATGCCCTAATCACATGATCGACACTCAAGTATTGCTTGGATACATATGTCAAGGGATGGGAGAGCAAGATAGAACCCTCTTGGACACTTCTAGCAATGGTTCTTTGTCCAAATATAAAACCGCGGAGGAGGCATGGCAACTTATTATTGACTTAGCCGAATCCAATCAACATATGAGGCGAAGAGTCAACCGTCCAAGGACCGTGAACGAGGTATCAACTAGTAGTGAAGCCACCGCTCTAACTCAATCCTTGAATGAGATGACATCCGTCTTGAGGCAACTCCAATTGAACCAACAACAACCACAACAACCTCAATCATATCAACAACACCCTCCACCACCTCAACAACACAACCAACAATTGGTCCCTCAAAGAGTATGTGACATTTGCTCTTGCTACTCTCACCACACGGATGAGTGCCCAAGCCTTCAAGAAGACAACACCTTGGCGGCTACCCATAATTTCTATGACCGCCCTAATCAAGGGTACTACCAAGGAGGTAATCCTAACCAAGGACACCCTTATCAAGGAGGAGGCTACAACCAAGGAAGTGGACACAATAATCAAAATTGGAAAGACAATCATCAACAAGGGAATAGGGACAACAACAACAATGGAGGAGGTCAAAGATGGAATAACAACCCGCAAAATTTCTCACAAAACCGACCATACAACTTACAAAATCAACCATACAATCAACAAAACCCACAAAGAAACTACCAAACATATCAACCACCACATCAAAGACCACCACCCAACCAATCACAAACTCCTCAACTCACATATGCAACCACCCCCTCCAACCAAGACGAAACACTCCAGACCATTATCCAAGGCCAAAAGGAATTACAAAACACACTTGCTTCCGGCCTCACCGGCCTCACCTCTACACTACAAGCTCTTCTTGCACGCATAGACACACCATCGACCCCCACTCCTCAACCCCCAATCCAAAGTGTCATTCCCTCTCAACCTCAACCAAATCCAAAAGGGGGCATCAATGCCATCACCCTTAGATCCGGTACACAACTAAAAGAGAAGGAAGCAAAGGACCCAAGTCCTATCACAACCGCCCAAGAGGAAGAGAGAATAGATATAGAAGAGGTAGTGGAAGAGGAGACACCACAAGCCATAGTTGAGGATGAAGCCCAACCAACAAGGGAGACAACCAAGGCCAAAAGAACCTTGGAAGAAGAAATTGCTCAACCACTTCCATTTCCAACACTTGCAAAGAAAGCTAAAAAGCGCATAGAACTCGACCCCAAAATGGTAGAAATGTTCAAGAAAGTTGAGGTAACCATCCCCCTCTTTGATGCCATCCACCAAGTTCCTAGATATGCCAAATTCCTCAAAGATTTATGCATAAACAAGGATAGAATTCTTGAATTGGAAACCATCCCATTGGGAAGTTCTATTTCCTCTTTAATGGGAACATTGCCGGAGAAGTGTGATGACCCGGGCCCTTGTATGGTCACTTGCACCGTCAATGGAGTTCAATTTAGAGATTGTATGTGTGACCTCGGAGCATGTGTTAGCATCATGCCGCTCTCCGTTTACCGGGTATTGAAGTTGCCACCACTAAAAAGGTCGACGGCAAGATTTGTCCTAGCGGATAAAAGCATAATAACCGTAGCAGGTGTTGCGGAAGATGTATTGGTGAATATAAAGGGGTTGGTGTTTCCGATTGACTTCTATGTCCTTGAAATGCCGTCAAGCGAAATTGAGAGAGCATCATCTATCCTACTTGGAAGGCCATTCTTGAGAACTTCTAGATTTAAGCTTGATGCTTACTCGGGGAACTACTCATTTGAAATAGATGGGAGAATTGTAAGCTTTAGCCTAGAGGAAGCAATGAAGCATCCACCAGAGAACCACTCTCTATTTCGGTGTGACCCAATCGATAACATAGTAGCCGAAGTGCATCTTGCAAGACTAGATGAGAAGTGCATGGTCGACGAAGCAAATGAAAGTCAAGCGAACTAAATACCACACATCATACAAACCATCCGGAAACTCAAACTTCAAGGAATGACAAGAGGATGGAATTGAAGCCACTACCACCTCACTTAAGGTATTCATACCTTGATGAAGCCCAAAAGCTACCCGTGATAATTGCACAAGAGTTAACTCCTCAACAAGAAGAAAAATTGCTGAATGTATTGAGGAAAAACAAAAGGGCAATTGGGTGGAGTTTGGCGGATCTAGTGGGAATAAGCCCCCAAGTATGCGAGCACCGCATATTTCTTGAAGAAGGAGCAAGACCGGTCCGACAACCTCAAAGGAGACTTAACCCAACCATTCTTGAGGTGGTAAAGAAAGAAGTCACTAAGCTACTTGAAGCGGACATCATCTATCCTATCTCGGATAGCGAATGGGTAAGCCCGGTCCAAGTAGTGCCAAAGAAGTCCGGAGTGACAACAATCAAAAACGAAAGTGGTGAACTTATAGCAACAAGAGTGCAGAATTCTTGGAGAGTATGCATAGACTACCGAAGATTGAATGCGGCCACAAGAAAAGATCACTTTCCACTACCGTTTATCGATCAAATGCTTGATCGGTTAGCCGGTAAATCATACTATTGTTTTCTTGATGGCTACTCCGGATACTTCCAAATTCATATTGCTCTAGAAGACCAAGAAAAAACCACATTTACTTGCCCCTTTGGAACGTATGCTTACAAGCGTATGCCATTTGGCCTATGCAATGCACCGGCAACGTTTCAAAGATGCATGATGAGCCTATTTGCGGACTTTCTAGAGCAATCGATGGAAGTTTTCATGGATGATTTTAGCGTGTATGGTGAGTCATTTGAGCATTGCTTAGGTAACCTTGAAAAAGTCTTAGAAAGATGCACCAAAACAAACCTTGTCTTAAATTTTGAAAAATGTCATTTCATGGTCAAACAAGGCATTGTTTTGGGACACATAGTATCAAAGGAAGGCATCTCCGTAGATCCGGCAAAGATAAATGTCATATCCAGTTTACCTTACCCCTCCTCCGAGAGGGAAGTCCGTTCTTTCCTTGGACATGCAGATTCTACCGGAGATTCATCAAGGACTTTAGCAAGGTAGCCTTACCTCTCTCTCGATTACTACAAAAAGACACCGAATTTGAGATGAGCAAGGAATGTATGGAAGCATATGACAAACTCAAGGTAGCATTGACACAAGCCCTATTGTACGAGGACCCAATTGGATTCAACCCTTTGAAATCATGTGTGATGCTTCGAATTATGCGATAGGAGCCGCGTTAGCACAACGCGAGGGTAAGATTCCCTATGTCATAGCTTATGCTTCCAAAACATTAGACGGAGCCCAATCCAACTACACTACTACCGAAAAGGAACTCCTAGCTATTGTTTTTGCTTTGGACAAGTTCCGAGCCTATCTTCTTGGTTCCAAGGTAGTAGTGTACTCGGATCACGCGGCACTAAAGTACTTGTTGGCAAAAAAGGAATCAAAACCGAGATTAATTCGTTGGGTGCTCTTATTACAAGAATTTGACTTGGAAATCAAAGATAGGAGCGGTTCCCAAAACCTAGTGGCGGACCATTTAAGCCGCCTCGAACACAAAAAGGCGACACCACTCCTATCAATGATTCCTTTCCTTTAGATGCTTTGCATGCAATCTCGGAAGTGGTTCCTTGGTATGCCCCAATAGCAAACTATTTGGTTTCACGCACTTTCCCTCCAATCTCGACAAAAACAAAAAGGATAAGCTGAAAAGGAATCCAAATACTATATTTGGGATGATCCCTATTTGTGGAGGTGTGGAGCGGACCAAATAATGCGACGGTGCATACCTCAAACCGAATTCCAAGCAATCTTGGACGCTTGCCATGCTTCCGAAGGAGGTGGTCACTACGGGCCCAAAGAACGGCAAAAAAATCCTTGATTGCGGATTTTGGTGGCCAACTCTTCTCAAAGATGCTTCTCTCTATTGCAAATCTTGTCCCCAATGTATTAGGTTTGGAGATATTTCCAAGAAGGACGAAATTCCCCAACAAAATATGCTTTTTTGCGAAATCTTTGACGTATGGGGAATCGACTTCATGGGACCATTTCCAAATTCCAATGGCTTTCTCTACATCTTGTTAGCCGTCGATTATGTGTCAAAATGGGTGGAGGCAATCCCCACCCGAACGGATGACGCTAATGTTGTGTATTCTTTTGTGAGGAACAATATCATTTGTCGCTTTGGCGCCCCAAGAGCAATCATAAGTGACCAAGGATCCCACTTTTGCAACAAAAGAATAGACGGCCTCATGAGAAAATATGGCATCATCCACAAAGTCGCCACGGCTTACCACCCTCAGACAAACGGCCAAGCCGAAGTCTCTAACCGGGAAATCAAGCATGTGTTAGAAAGGATTGTAAAGCCGAATAGGAAAGATTGGAGCATTAAACTCTCCGATGCACTGTGGGCCTATCGAACGGCTTACAAGACACCCATTGGCATGAGCCCCTTCCGGCTTGTATATGGTAAAGCATGTCACTTACCGGTGGAGATTGAACACAAAGCTTATTGGGCCGTAAAGGAGTGTAATATGAGCTTGGGTGGGGCCGGAGTAGAGAGAAAGCTTCAATTGGCAGAATTAGAATGTTTGAGATTGGAAGCTTACGACAACTCTAGACTTTATAAGGAAAAGTTGAAAGCCATCCATGACAAGAACATTAGGAGAAGAGAATTCCGACCCGGTGACCTAGTCCTTCTCTACAATTCAAGGTTGAGATTACTACCCGGAAAGCTTAGATCAAGGTGGGATGGGCCCTACCAGTGGAGAAAGTAGAACCTTATGGAGTCTACCACTTGCGCCACCCATCAAACCCGGACATCTTCAAGGTAAACGGGCACCGTCTCAAATTGTATCATGGTGAGCAAAGAAAGAACGCCAAGGAATTTGAAGTGTTCCTCTTGAGGGATGCAACTCTTGAACAAACACTATAAGCTACTGAAAGTCCAACTTAAGGACGTTAAACAAAAGTGCTAGGTGGGAGACACCCCACCATGGTAAGATCTTCCTTTGAGATTTGTACATAGACACTTGACTTCATGTTTGTACATAGACACTTGACTTCATTTGTTGACTTCCTTGATAGTTTACCAAGTAAAATGCCCTGCTATAGTGCTTAATGGCTGTATGGGGGGGGGGTTTGAAATGTCAAAAGTGGTGTAAACACTTGCAAATTTAGAAAAACCCACCCCTCTGCGCATGCGCGCACATGGCGCGTCCGCGCACGATTGGCCCTTGCTGCCCTCCTAGTACATCCTACAGAGAGTTAAGCCACTCTCAAGCTTACACTAAGCCACCGGCCCAGCACCTTGCCGCGTGCGCGCACCTGGCGCGCACGCGTCCATACAAGGCGAGCACGAAATGCGCGCGCGCGCCGCACCGCGCACGCGCCCTTTTATTCTGCACTCCTCTCTGGGCCACTTCACAGAGAGTTGAGCCCCCTCCAGGCCCTTCTCATGCCTGGGGCACAACCACGAGGACGCGCGCGCGCACTGTGCGCGCGCGCGCCAAAAAGCGCTGAAGCCATCTCTGGTACTTCGTCCAGAGAGTTATGCCACCCCTGTGCCTCTCCTGTGCCGCCAGCCCAAGCGCATGGACGCGATGGCGCGGCGCGCCACCCCTGCGCGGCGCACGCCGCGCCGGTGATCGACGCCTCTTTAAAAAAAAAAAGGGCACACTCATCCCTTCATTCTCATTCCACTTCTCTTCACTTCTCTTCTTCTCCCATATCCTTCTCCATCTCACAAGGTATTATACTAGGCTCCCTCTTAGTCCATTAATCTCTTGTAGTTCTTATTCATTTAGTTGCACCATCTTTTAGGTAGCTTCTTTCTTCTTTTTCTTCTCTCTTCCTTCTTTCTCTAGTTACTTCCTTGGGATGTCTTTGCTCTCCCTCTCTTTCAATCCAATTCTTCATGGGCATTTGGGTCTCAAACTCACTTACATGAATAGATGAATGGTGTTGCTTACTTTTCTTGCAATCAATATGCATTATAATCATTAATAATGGATTGTGGAATGTTACATTGCTCTCATTTTCACA
>NW_027255685.1:0-13000 GCF_003086295.3 Arachis hypogaea
GAACTCTATGAGGCTGAGGATTTAACACATTAGAAAGTCCTGCTTCGCTCCTATTTTGATTTGTTAGGACCTGTAATACTGCATAAAGGGTTTGATTCATTCCCCTCAGTTCAGCTGCTAAGTCTGCTTGAGCCACTCCTACTACAAGGTTTTCTTGAACTCCCTCACGGGGTATCCCTTCTCCGCGCATATCAGCTATTCTTTGTCTCCTTGGTCATTGTCGAAGTGCTCCAAGTGGCGGAGAAACTGCCCTATTGGATTCAGCAGTATCAAGAGCATTAACAGTTCCACCACGTCTTTTCTCAGGTGGCATCTTCCACCTATTGAGTAAATAAAATGATCGAATCATCAACGAGATACGTATATGGGGTTCAAAGACAATCGGATAGACAGAAAGAATTATGAGACCAAAAGATTGAAGACAACTTCCTATAGGCCTCTAGTAACATCACACCTTGTAAAAATAAGCCGGCTTCCATTTGCACAATTGTGATATTACTACATGACACTTACTCCATATTACACAGGAAACCTAAGACTCTGATACCACTTTGTCATGACTCGAACTAAGTCATGACTAATGCTCAAGGGACAACTCCCTCAACAAGCCAAATGACCAAATTTTCAGAAAAACGGACAACACCCCCTCTGTTCCTAGAACCTTACCAACATAAATACTATCTTCCTGTATCAATAATAAACATCCATATCCAGAGACAACAACAACAACAACATATTCCAATCATAGCCATAACCAAACATGTCCAAAATACGCATTATATATATATATATATATATATTAAGTTGATAACGAGAGTATACAGTTAAATCTATAAGTCTTGCATAGCCAAATTATAATTACTATCTGAACAGTTTGAGATTCAAAATAACATAACCCACACGAGAATCTTACCTGTGGCATATGGAGCATTGACATAATCTAGACTTTGAGTAAAGGTTCCATTACATAATTACTTAGCCCTTGAAAAGAAGAAGCGCTCACTGAAATAACTAAGATCTACTGAGGGGTAGGTGGAATGGAACCTGGAATGACTCCTGTATCTGAAAAATATGGGAATATAATAGGATGAGTTTTGTAACTCAGTGAGCAAATATTACATCTATAACCCACACGAGACAATACAAATTTTACCATAAAAATTAAATTTCTTTCCAAAGATGAAGAATTCATATTAATTAATTATACAAACAAATAGATAAATAATAAAGCGGAATGAACTGAAATGGGAGTTCTCATTTCAGAAGTCAAATCAAATCGATATTACACACTTAGGGCAGCTCCACCTCTAAGGGTAGCCCTTTCCTCTAGTGCGCCCGTACGGTATAACAGATCCAACATGTGGCCTACACGTTAGGCTAGCAACGCCCCTGCTAGTTGAGGTCTGAGTCAGATGCATCTAAGTTAATGTCATAACCGACGTTAACTACGATTTTCTAGTCAAAGTCTCCGAAACCAATCCTAACCAAATCACTTATAAAAATCTCTAATGCTTATAACATACTACTAAATTCCATAGCAAATCAAATATATATAATATTGCATACTAAAATTTAATTAAAATTCAATAAAGTCAAATAAGAAAACATGTATGCTTTACAAAATATATGAATATCGTCTCGTGTGTATTTTTATAAAATTATAAGTTTCACAAATCAATATTTATTTTTTAATATTCAAAAATTACAATAATAAAATATTTTCAAACTCCAAAAATAATGATTCAACATAAATATTAATAATAATATATTTAAAAATAATTATAGATATAATATCCACTCACAACTTGATTTCAAAGACCCGAAAGTAACTCTAAGCGCGTCAACGAGCTACCAAATGATGTCCAATAACTCTACAACTCTAAAAATATGACAATAATGATATTTGTGAGATACTAATATTGTCAATTAACATAATCTTACTCATTTTGACAAAAATCCCAAATTCTCTAACCTAAAAACCCAATTTTGGATTTTGCTATACTCACAAGTATAGAGATGACAAAAATTTGAGATATAGCTAATTATTGAGTCAAAGAGTTACCTTGAAGCCTCAATAATAATCAGAACTCAAAGGTTGAATACTTTCCTCACTCATTAAGTTAAAACACCATAATTTGGGATTGTAATAAATGAAATTTTGATGAATGATGTTAGAGTAGAAAAGAAGAAGATGGAAGAGATTAGAAAGATAAGAGTGATGAGGAAGGAGAGAGATGAGATTGAGAAAGGGAGGGGAAGGGCTTTTAGAGCCTTCCTAAAGGGAATAAGAGGAATTAATGGGGTCACGTGCTTTTCACGTGCCCCTCTTCTTTTTTTATTCTCAGTTATAACAAAAGACTTTAGGGATCAATCCCTTAGTTAATGGGTCTGCTAGCATATACTCTCTTCCTATATGTTCTATGGAAATTAGTTTTTCTTAAACTTTCTCCTTGATAACTAAGAACTTGATGTCTATATGCTTCGATTTTGGCAAGCTCTTATTATTATTGGAGTATAGTACTGCTGACTTATTGTCACAAAATATCTTTAATGACTTTTCAATGTCATCTACTATACGAAGCTCAGTGACAAAGTTTCACAACCATATGCCATGAAATCAGAATAAGAATACCTAATGATCTCCAAATTTTTTGATCTCCAATAAGTAAGCATGTAATCCTTTGTTCTCTTCAAATAACGCATTACGCGTTTAACAGCTATCCAATGATTCGTGCCCGGATTGCTCAAGTATCTACCTAACACTCCCACTATAAATGATATATCGGGATGTGTGCAGACTTGAGCATACATTAAGCTCTCTAGTGCCGATTCATAAGGTTTATCATACATTGCCAATTTGCTATCCTCTCAAGATCATTTTTAGAGGCATTGCTTGAGACTAAACTTGTCTCCTTTAGCTACGGGTGTGTCTATTGGTCTACAACTTTCCATGCCATATTTACTTAAAATCTTTTCGATATAGTTCTTTTGTGATAATCCAAGAATATCTTGAGAGTGATCTCTTAGTATCTCGATTCCTAATACAAAAGAGGCATCACCAAGATCTTTCATTTCAAATTTGTTCGATAGAAATTTCTTAGTTTTATGCAACAAGCCTATATTGAATGACCAATATAGCCTCTAAAGCAGGTAAAAAAAGATCGTATTGGGTAGCTGGGTAATGTGAGAATAAACTGCTCCGAAACTAAATTATGCTTGGAAGAAGAAAGTAGCTTAGCTTTAATGGTGGAAGGGCTTTGTGTGTGGTGAAGATTTGTAGGTCAGGAGTCATGAGAGGAGGCCTTTTCTTCTGATGTTGCTGGTAGAGACAAAACTGCAAAATCTGCTGGACAGTGTCATTGAGAGCGCTTGCGGCGTATTGCATTGCAGCAACCAGATCTATGGTGTGCTAACAGCCTGACATTGCCAGGTCCCTTGTGGTTTGGACCTGTTGTTGAGCAGAAGGGTGTGGTGATCCGCTTCTACGGGTCTGATCGTCCTACAGTTTCCGATTGTTAATTGCCAAATAAGAATATTTGTCTAAAGTAAATTCAATAATTATGTATGATTAGGGGTGGCAAACGGGCCTAAACCTGCCGAACCGGCCCGCGTAACCCCCAAAAAAGCGGGCTGGGCTGGGAAATTAGGACCGCTGATGAGCGGATATTTTATACGCTTTTTGGGGATAATTTCATATAGTTTTGAGTATGTTTTAGTTAGTTTTTAGTCTATTTCCAGTAGTTTTTAGGAAAAATTCATATTTCTGGACTTTACTATGAGTTGTGTATTTTTCTGTAATTTCAGGTATTTTTCTGGCTGAAATTGAAGGAGCTGAGCAAAAATCTGATTCAGGCTGAAAAAGGACTGCTGATGCTGTTGGATTCTGACCTCCCTGCACTCAAAGTGGATTTTCTGGAGCTACGGAACTCGAAATGGCATGCTTCCAATTGCGTTGGAAAGTAGACATCCAGGGCTTTCCAGAAATATATAATAGTCCATACTTTGCACAAGGATAGACGACGTAAACTGGCGTTCAATGCCAGTTCTCTGTCCAATTCTGGCGTCCAGCGCCAGAAAAGGATCAAAAACTGGAGTTGAACGCCCAAACTGGCATAAAAACTGGCGTTCAACTCCACAAATGGCCTCTGCACGAAATCTCAGCCCCAGCACACACCAAGTGGGCCCCAGCACACCAAGTGGGCCCCAGAAGTGGATCTCTGCATCATCCATCATAGTCCACTCATATTTTGTAACCCTAGGCTACTGGTTTAGTATTTAAACAACTTTTAGAGACTTATTTGTATCTCATGACATTTCAGATCTAAACTTTGTATTCTCTGACAGCATGAGTCTCTAAACCCCATTGTTGGGGGTGAGGAGCTCTGCTGTATCTCGATGAATTAATGCAAGTATTTCTGTTTTCCATTCAAACACGCTTGTTCCTATCTAAGATATTCATTCGCGCTTAACTGTGATGAAGGTGATGATCCGTGACATTCATCACCTTCCTCAAACCATGAACGTGTGCCTGACAACCACCTCCGTTCTATATCCGATTGAATGAGTATCTCTTAGATTCCTTAATTAGAATCTCCGTGGTATAAGCTAGAACTGATGGCGGCATTCATGAGAATCTGGAAAGTCTAAACCTTGTCTGTGGTATTCCGAGTAGGATTCAAGGATTGAATGACTGTGACGAGCTTCAAACTCCTGAAGGCTGGGCGTTAGTGACAGACGCAAAAGGATAGTAAATCCTATTCCAACCGGATCGAGAACCAACCGGTGATTAGCCGTGCTGTGACAGAGCGCGTGAGCGTAGTTTTCACTGGAAGGATGGAAGGTAGCCATTGACAACGGTGATCCACCAACACACAGCTTGCCATAGGAGGACGTGCGTGCGTGAATCAGAAGACAGAGGAAAGCAGAGATTCAGAGGACAAAGCATCTCCAAAACTCCAACATATTCTCCATTACTGCACAACAAGTAACTTTTAATTTATGCTCTACTGGTTATTCACAATTCAACTGATAAACATAATTGACTTCCTGACTAAGATTTACAAGATAACCATAGATTGCTTCAAACCAACAATCTCCGTGGGATTCGACCCTTACTCACGTAAGGTATTACTTGGACGACCCAGTGCACTTGCTGGTCATGTGTGCGAAATTGTAAGAGAGTAATAATTTCGTGCATCAAGTTTTTGGCGCCGTTGCCGGAGATTGTGCGTGTTTGAACAACTGACGGATTATTTTGTTGCTTAGATTAGGAAAAATCTTTCTTTTTTTTTGGTTTAGAGTCTTTTATTAATTACCCTTGTTAAAATACTTTAAACTTATAGCTCAGTTATTTAGAACGTGGTGTTTATGTTCATGATAATTAGCTATCATATTTTTAAAAACCTTTTTCAAAAATAATTTTTCTATTAAATCCTGTGCCAAACTTTAAGTTTGGTGTTTTCAAAATAATCTTTCTTAAAATTTTTGAAGGTCCCATAACTCATTTGGCTAGAACATTAATTTGATTGGGTTAGAATCTTTTATACTCTTTTCAAAACCTTCTTTTTCAAAAATATTTTTTTATTAAATCTTGTGCCAAACTTTAAGTTTGGTGTTTTCTTGTTGATTCCCTTTGATTTTCGAAATTTTGGTTTGGTTTTCTAAAAATTTTAAGTTTGGTGTTCTTCCTTCATGTTCTTGTGTTCTTGTGAGTCTTCAAAGTGTTCTTGAGTTTCCTTGTGTCTTGATCTTAAAATTTTTAAGTTTGGTGTTCCTTGGTGTTTTCCCTCCAAATTTTTCAAAACAAGGAGCATTAGATCTAAAAATTTTAAATCTTGTACTATCTTATTATTTTTCTCTTTCCTCACTAAATTCAAAAATATCTTTTCAAAATATCTTTTCTAACTTCCTATCTTTTCAAAATTTGTTTCAACTAACTAACAACTTTTTGTTTGTTTCTTAACTTTTTCAAAACTACCTAACTAACTCTCTCTCTCTCAAATTTTCGAAAATATCTCCCCTCTTTTTCAAAAATTTAGTTTTTTTAACTAATTATTTTTAATTTTTTTCTAAAAAAAAAATTCAAAATTCAAATTCTTTTTAGTTATTTTATTTTATTTAAGTATTTACTTCTTATAAAATAAAATAAATAAAAAGGTAAATCAGTCCAAGTTATATCCATAGATCCATCATGGACATAAGTGGAGATGGACAGTCCAGGAGGACTTTGGGGTCATATTCTAACCCCTCTACTGCTTCATATGGGAGTAGCATCTGCATACCCTCCATTGGAGTTAGTAGCTTTGAGTTGAATTCTCAGCTCATTATCATGGTGCAGCAAAATTGCCAGTATTTCCGGTCTTCCACAGGAAGAACCTACAGAGTTTCTGGCACAATTTTTACAAATTGCTGACACAGTACATGATAAGGAAATAGATCAGGATGTCTACAGACTATTACTGTTTCCATTTGCTGTAAAAGATCAAGCTAAAGGTGGTTAAATAACCAACCTAAGGCCAGCATAAGAACATGGAAACAGCTGACAGAAAAATTCCTGAATCAATATTTCCCTCCAAAAAGGATGACACAGCTAAGGCTGGACATCCAAGGCTTTAAACAAGGAGATAATGAATCTCTTTATGATGCCTGGGAGAGATACAGAGAGATGCTACGAAAATGCCCCTCTGAAATGTTTTCAGAGTGGGTTCAGTTAGACATCTTCTACTATGGGCTTGCAGAAGGAGCTCAGATGTATTTAGATTACTCAGCTGGTGGATCTATCCATATGAGAAAGACAATTGAAGAAGCTCAAGAGCTCATTGATACAGTTGCCAGGAATCAGCATCTGTATCTAAGCAGCAACCCTTCCATGAATGAAGAGGTTAAAACAGTAACTGCTGAATTCAGTACTGTAAAACAAGCTGCTGAATTCAATCAGCAATTAGATTTTCTAACAAAGCAGCTAGCTGAATTCAAAGACAGGTTACAGGAGACAAGGATAGCTAATATACATATGGAGAACAGTTTAAGCAAACAAAGCAGCAGCTATCAAAGCAAATAGTAGAAGAATGCCAAGCAGTTCAATTAAGAAGTGGGAAAACATTAAATCCCCACCTCAAGGCATAAAAATTCAAGAAATGAGCAACCCACCAAATTCCCCTGAGGACAGTAAGGCCAGGGAAAAATAATTCTGGCACTAAAACGCCAGAAAATGGGTGGAAGGCTGGCGCTGAACGCCCAGACCATGCCCAAAACTGGCGTTCAGCGCCAGAAACAAGGCAGGATTGGCGTTCAACGCCAGAAATGGGAAGAATCTGGCGTTGAACGCCCAACAGGGGCACGTTTCTGGCGTTCAGGCGCCAGGAACAGACAGTGAGTTGGCGTCTAACGTCACTCCAGCTTCTACTCTGGTACGCAATTGCCAGGAGGGATCAGACACACACAAGTGCTGATAACAACCCCTCTAAAAAGGCTTCTTTACCACTAAGGTTGAGGAATATAAAGCCAAGATACCTTATCCTCAAAAACTCCGGAAAGAGGAGCAGGATAAGCAATTTGCTCGCTTTGCAGATTATCTAAGGACTCTTGAAATAAAGATTCCTTTGCAGAGGCACTTGAGCAAATACCTTCTTATGCCAAGTTCATGAAAGAGATCTTGAGTCATAAAAAGGAGTGGAGAGAAACAGAAAGAGTTCTCCTCACTGAAGAATGCAGTGCAGTCATTCTGAAAAGCTTTCCTGAAAAGCTTAAAGACCCTGGGAGTTTTCTGATACCATGCATATTGGAAGGTGATTGCACCAAGACAGCCTTATGCGATCTTGGGGCAAGCATCAACCTAATACCTGCATCCACTATCAGGAAGCTTGGCTTAACTGAAGAAGTTAAACAACCCGGATATGTCTCCAACTTGCTGATGGTTCCACTAAATACCCATCAGGCGTGATTGAGGACATGATTGTCAGAGTTGGGCCATTCGCCTTTCCCACTGACTTTGTTGTGCTGGAAATGGAGGAGCACACGAGTGCCACTCTCATTCTAGGAAGACCCTTCCTAGCAACTAGACGATCCCTCATTGACGTCCAACAGGGGGAAATAACCCTGAGAGTCAACGATGACGAGTTCAAGTTGAACGCTGTCAAAGCCATGCAGCATCCAGACACATCAACAGACTGCATGAAAGTTGACCTTATTGACTCTTTGGTAGAAGAGATCAACATGGCTGAGAGTCTCGAATCAGAGTTGGAAGACATCTTTAAAGATGTTCAGCTTGATTTGGAGGATTCAGGGGACATGAAAGAGCCTCTGAACTTTCTTCTGAAAGAGGAAAACCTCCTAAACCAGAGCTCAAGCCACTGCCACCATCCTTGAAATATGCATTTCTAGGAGAAGGTGACACCTTTCCAGTGATCATAAGCTCTACTTTAAATTCACAGGAAGAGGAAGCACTTATTCAAGTGCTAAGGACACACAAGACAACTCTTGGGTGGTCCATAGGTGACCTTAAGGGCATAAGCCCAGCTAGATGCATGCACAAAATCCTACTGGAGGATAATGCCAAACCAGTGGTTCAACCACAGAGGCGGCTAAATCCAGCCATGAAGGAAGTGGTGCAGAAAGAGGTCACCAAATTACTAGAGGCTGGGATTATTTATCCCATTTCTGATAGCCCCTGGGTGAGCCCTGTTCAAGTCGTCCCAAAAAAGGGAGGCATGACAGTGATTCATAATGAAAAAAATGAACTGGTTCCTACAAGAACAGTTACAGGGTGGCGCATGTGTATTGACTACAGAAGGCTCAATACAGCCACCAGAAAGGATCATTTTCCTTTACCATTCATAGACCAGATGCTAGAGAGACTAGCAGGTCATGATTATTACTGCTTTTTGGATGGCTACTCAGGCTATAACCAGATTGCAGTAGATCCCCAGGATCAAGAGAAAACAGCATTCACATGTCCATCCGGAGTGTTTGCTTATAGAAGGATGCCCTTTGGGCTATGCAATGCACCTGCAACCTTCCAGAGATGCATGCTCTCTATTTTCTCTAATATGGTGGAAAAATTTCTGGAAGTCTTCATGGATGACTTCTCAGTATATGGAGACTCATTCAGCTCCTGTCTTGATCACCTGAAACTTGTTCTGAAAAGATGCCAAGAAACCAACCTAGTTTTAAACTGGGAAAAGTGTCACTTCATGGTGACTGAAGGAATTGTTCTTGGGCATAAAATCTCAAACAAGGGAATAGAGGTGGATCAAGCAAAAATAGAGGTAATTGAAAAATTACCACCACCTGCCAATGTTAAGGCAATCAGAAGCTTTCTGGGGCATGCAGGATTCTATAGGAGGTTTATAAAGGATTTTTCAAAAATCGCAAAACTTCTAAGCAATCTGCTAGCTGCTGACACGCCATTTGTGTTTGACACAGCATGCCTGCAGGCGTTTGAAACGCTGAAAGCTAAGCTGGTCACAGCACCAGTCATTTCTACACCAGACTGGACATTGCCATTTGAGTTAATGTGTGATGCCAGTGATCATGCCATTGGTGCAGTATTGGGACAGAGGCATGACAAGCTTCTGCATGTCATTTATTATGCCAGTCGCATTCTAAATGATGCCCAGAAAAATTACACAACCACAGAAAAAGAACTACTTGCAGTGGTTTACGCCATTGACAAGTTCAGATCATACTTAGTAGGATCAAAAGTGATTGTGTATACTGACCATGCTGCTCTTAAATATCTACTCACAAAGCAGGATTCAAAACCCAGGCTCATCAGATGGGTATTGCTTCTGCAAGAGTTTGATATAGAAATAAGAGACAGAAAAGGGACAGAGAACCAAGTGGCTGATCATCTGTCCCGGATAGAGCCAGTGAAAGGGACGTCCCTCCCCTTTCTTGAGATCTCTGAGACGTTCCCTGATGAGCATCTATTTGCCATTCAGGAAGCACCATGGTTTGCCGATATTGCAAACTATAAAGCTGCAAGGTTCATACCCAAGGAGTACAATAGAATACAAAAGAAGAAATTAGTTACTGATGCAAAGTACTACTTGTGGGATGAACCCTATCTCTTTAAGAGATGTGCAGACGGAATTATCCGTAGGTGTGTCCCCAGAGAGGAAGCAGAGAGAATCCTATGGCATTGCCACGGATCTCAATTTGGAGGCCATTTCGGAGGTGAACGAACAACCACCAAGGTCCTCCAATGTGGCTTCTATTGGCCCACACTCTATAAAGATTCCCGAGAGTTTGTACGTAATTGTGACAGTTGCCAAAGAGCTGGTAACCTGCCTCATGGTTACGCCATGCCTCAACAAGGGATCTTGGAAATAGAGTTGTTTGATGTATGGGGAATTGACTTCATGGGACCTTTCCCACCATCATACTCAAACACTTATATTCTGGTGGCAGTTGACTATGTATCAAAATGGGTTGAGGCTATTGCCACACCCACCAATGATACTAAAACAGTGCTGAAGTTCCTCCAGAAATATATTTTCAGCAGGTTTGGTGTCCCTAGAGTGTTAATCAGTGATGGGGGCACTCACTTCTGCAATAAACAGCTTTACTCTGCCATGGTTAGGTATGGAATTTGCCACAAAGTGGCCACACCATATCATCCACAAACCAATGGGCAAGCTGAAGTCTCTAACAGAGAATTAAAGAGAATCCTGGAACGGACAGTAAATACCCGTAGAAAGGATTGGGCAATGAGCTTGGATGATGCCCTGTGGGCTTGCAGAACAGCATTCAAGACCCCTATAGGGACCTCTCCATACCAACTCGTGTATGGTAAGGCATGCCACTTGCCCGTGGAACTGGAACATAAGGCCTACTGGGCAACCAGATTCCTAAACTTTGATGCCAAATTAGCTGGAGAAAAACGATTGCTCCAGCTAAATGAGCTAGAGGAATTCAGATTCACAGCTTTCGAAAATGCCAAGCTTTATAAAGAAAAATAAAAAAAATGGCATGACAGAAAGCTGTCATCTAGAATCTTTGAACCAGGACAAAAGGTCCTATTGTTTAACTCTAGACTCAGGCTATTCCCCGAGAAACTGAAATCCCGGTGGAGGGGACCATACGTGATTACAAGTGTATCACCATATGGTTATGTGGAGCTTCAAGATATTGATTCTGATAAGAAGTTCATTGTCAATGGACAGAGAATCAAGCATTATCTTGAAGGCAACACTGAGCAAGAATGCTCAAGGCTGAAGCTAGATTAAAAGCTCAGCAAGGTCCAGCTAAAGACAATAAAGAAGCGCTTGCTGGGAGGCAACCCAGCCGTGGGGCAACAATCCTCTAAGCATTTTGCCCTATTTCTATCTTTATTTTTTATATAGAGTTCATTGACAACAAGGTAAATAATCATTTATAGAAGACCTTGGCACACAAAACAGAGTAAAAGAGCTCAATGGGAAGAAAACGCCAGTAAAGGGGCATTTTGGGCGTTCAGCGCCCAAAATGGGCATCCACTGGGCGCTGAACGCCAGTAATGGCAGCATTTGGGCGTTCAATGCCAGAAATGGCCACCCACTGGGCGTTGAACGCCAGGAATGGCAGCAACTGGGCGCTGAACGCCCAGGAGATCAGCATTTGGGTGCTGAACGCCCAAAACAGGCAGTGTTTGGGCGTTCAAACGCCAGGAGGACAGGGAGGAGCCAAATCCAGTAATCCCACACGTATTTCCATTCTAATTTATAATTTTATGATTCAATACATGATTTTATTTACATAAACATGTCAAGAACCCTGATTTTTAAAAATCCTACCCTCAAAATATCAAATGTATCTTAATTCATAAGCACACACCCTCTTTGCAAAATCAATCCAACTCTTTTCAAATCTTTTCCAAAAACAAATCTATCTTTTTCACCCTAAAATCTTTTCAATATCTTTTCATATTATCTTTTTCAAAAACCCAGATTTATCTTTTTCAAAAATCTATCCTATCTTTTCAAAATCAAACTATATCTTCTATCTTATCTTTTTCACTCTAAAATCTTTTCAATATCTTTTTCATATTATCTTTTTCAAAATCCCAGATTTATCTTTTTCAAAAATCTATCCTATCTTTTCAAAATCAAACTATATCTTCTATCTTATCTTTTTCAACTCAATCTTTTTATCTTATCTCTTCCAATTTTTCGAAAATCCACCCCCACCCCTTTAAATTGGGTTCGGCCTCCCCCCTCCTCCATCAACAAGTGCACCTCGATCTCCTTCTATCCCTCTCCTTTCTTTTCTTTTGCTTGAGGACAAGCAAACCTCTAAGTTTGGTGTGTTTATCCGAGATCACTAAGATCATGGCTCCCAAAGGAAAACAATCCACTCCAAGAGGCAAGAAAGAGAGCGTTCCAAAACCACTTTGGAATCAAGGAAAGTTCTTATCTAAAGAACATTCAGACCATTATCTTAAAGTAATGGGTCTGAGATCAGTGATCCCGGAAGTGAGATTCGATCTGAAAGAAGATGAATATCCGGAGATCCAGGAGCAAATTCGAATCAGGAACTGGGAAGTCCTAGCTAATCCTGAAACGAAAGTAGGAAGGAACATGGTCCAGGAGTTCTATGCTAATATGTGGCAGACTGACAAGCAAAGACTATCTGGAACAGCCTGCTACGAATTTCGGACCATGGTCAGGGGAAAGATTGTTCATACCACCCCTGACAAGATCAGAGAGATATTAAAGCTACCGCAGCTAAAGGATGATCCAGACTCCTTCAACAGGAGGATGATGAGAGCAGACATTGGCCTGGATAAGATTCTAGAGGACATCTGTATCCCTGAAGCCAGGTGGACCACCAACACAAAGGGCGTCCCAAATCAACTCAAGTGGGAGGATCTCAAACCAGTTGCCAGAGGATGGCTGGACTTCATTGGGCATTCTCTGTTGCCCACCAGCAATCGTTCTGAAGTCACAGTTAAAAGAGCAGTGATGATTCATTGCATCATGATGGGAAAGGAAGTGGAGGTTCATCAGCTGATTTCAACAGA
>NW_027255686.1:0-13000 GCF_003086295.3 Arachis hypogaea
CGGAGAACGACCGGACAGCCCTCTATCACCACGCACTCCAGGAGGAAACAAACAGAATCGCCCAAAGACATCACTCCCAAACAAAGATCCACAAAATTCCGAAAAAGAGAAGAGCTCGAAAATTCTAAAAGCAGTCCGGGCACAACAAAACCGACTGAAACAACTCGAAGAGGACATAAAGAAGCAGAAAGAAACTGAACAAGATCTGAGAAGGGAGACTCGAAAGCGCAGAGAATTAGAAGAAAAACTGCGGAAAATAGAGGCCAACCTGAAAGACCGGACAGAACGCGGCACCACCCCCGAAGGCAACCATGATCCCTTCACGCAAGAGATCATGAAGGAGAAGGTACCGCGAAACTTCAAACCACCCGATATGGATCTCTACGACGGCACCACCGATCCAAGTCACCACCTCAGCAACTTCAGAAGCAGAATGTACCTAGTCGACGCCTCCGACGCGATTCGGTGCAAAGCCTTCCCCACCACTCTCACCAAGTCAGCCATGAAGTGGTTCGACAACCTGCCACCAAGATCAATCACCAGCTTCGAAGACCTAACCAAAAAATTCCTAACAAGGTTCTCTATTCAAAAGGACAAGACAAAACATGCCCCCAGTCTACTCGGGATCAAACAAGGTAACCAAGAAACTCTCCGAGAATACATGGAGCGATTCAACAAAGCCTGCCTGGACATACAACACTTGCCCACTGAAGCAGCCATCATGGGACTAGCAAACGGCCTAAAAGAGGGACCGTTTAGCCAATCCCTATCCAAACGATACCTGACCTCCCTGTACGAGGTGCAGGAGCGGGCAGAAAAATATATCAACATGGAGGAAACCTCCCAGCTAAGAGACTCTTCTAGGAAGGAATCAACCTACCCACTCCGAGATCGAGATCGGGAACAGAAGAAGAAAGAAGAACCCAACTCGGACAAGCCACGGAAGTACTACAACTACACCCCCCTCCGAATCTCCCGGGTAGACATCTACAGAGAAGTATGCCACACCGAAAAGATCCCACCGCCCCGACCGCTAAAACACAAGAGAGCGGGGAGAGATCGGTCCGAATACTGTGAATATCACAAGCTCTACGGTCATTCTACTAACGACTGCTACGACCTAAAAAATGTTATAGAAAAGCTAGCCAGAGAAGGAAAACTCGACAGATACATAGCAGAGAAAGGAGAAGAGACCAGGAAGAGAAGGCGTGGAGATAACGAAGATCGGGCCGAACAAACCCCGCGAACCCCTGAAAGACACGTTCACATGATAAATGGAGGTTTTGCAGGCGGAGGAACATCCAGATCCTCGCGAAAAAGACACCTCAAAGAAGTCTATCACATCCGAGAAGACAGTCCCCTGCCCGAATTACCTACTATCTCATTTACCCGAGAAGATGCTCAAGGAATAATACCCGGGCACGACGATCCAATGGTAATCACCATTATCCTAGCAAACGCCAACTTACATCGAACCCTGATTGACCAGGGAAGCTCAGCAGATATCCTGTTCAAAACGGCCTTCGACAAGCTCGGACTTGAGGAAAAAGAACTAAAGGCCTATCCCACCGACCTATTTGGGCTAGGGGATATCCCGATCCATCCCTTAGGATACATCTCGCTACACACTACCTTTGGAAGAGGCGAGCAATCTAAAACATTAAGCATCGACTACATTATAGTCGACGTCACTTCAGCATACAATGCCCTCATTGGGCGACCAACCCTAAACAGACTGGCAGCTATAGTCTCGACCCCACACCTCTGTATGAAGTTCCCTACCGCAAAAGGAATCGCTACCCTAAAAGGCGACCAAAAACTAGCGCGGCGATGTTACAACGAAAGCCTGAGCCTAAAAGGGAAAGAGGTTAACACAATAGAACTCGGACGAGTTCAATCCCGAGAAGATCTTCGGCCACAACCAGAGGGAGAAACCGAAAAAGTCCAGATTGGGAACACACCTGAAAAAATAACAAACATAGGAGCAAACCTCGAAGCAGGCCTAAAAGAGAAACTCATAACCCTCTTAAAGGAGAATTCCGACCTCTTCGCCTGGAAAGCCTCCGACATGCCAGGCATAAGCCCCGACCTGATGTGCCATAAGCTATCAGTTTACCCGGGATCCCGACCTGTCCAACAAAGACGCCGAAAGCTCGGACCCGAGCGCATGCAAGCAATAGAAGAACAAGTACAAGCACTGCTAGATGCAGGGTTCATTAGGGAAGTAAAATACCCCCTATGGCTCGCAAACGTGGTCCTGGTGAAAAAGCCCAATGGAAAATGGAGGATGTGCGTCGATTACACGGATCTCAACAAAGCCTGCCCCAAAGACCCATATCCACTACCAAACATCGACGCCTTAGTAGACGCAGCCTCAGGCTATAGATATCTCTCCTTCATGGACGCATACTCGGGATACAATCAAATCCCGATGTACGGACCCGACCAAGAAAAGACCTCGTTCATAACCCCAATGGCAAACTACTGCTACGTCGTAATGCCCTTCGGGCTGAAGAACGCAGGGGCAACCTACCAGAGGCTAATGAACAAAGTGTTCTCAGAGCACATCGGACTACAGCTGGAGGTGTACGTCGACGACATGCTGGTAAAGACACAAGAAGAAAGAAACTTGCTGACCGACCTCACCGTGTCTTCGGCACCCTCAGAAAACACAACATGAGACTTAACCCGACAAAGTGCACCTTCGCCGCAGAAACCGGAAAGTTCTTAGGCTTCATGCTGACCAAAGGGGCATCGAAGCGAACCCGGACAAATGCCAAGCGATACTCAATATGAAGAGCCCGACGTGTGTCAAAGAAGTACAACAACTGAATGGAAGGCTAGCCGCCCTATCAAGATTCTTGGCAGGATCAGCAATAAATCACTACCTCTCTACTCACTCCTAAAGAAAGGGAAACCCTTCTCATGGACCCCGGAGTGTGAAACAGCCTTCAAGAATTCAAGGAATTCCTCGGCAGCCACCAATCCTAACCCGACCTTTAAAAGGAGAAGAACTCGTACTATACCTCTCGGTTGGACATCGAGCAGTCGCTTCAGCATTAATACGAGAAAATGACCAAGGACAACACCCCATATACTTTGTAAGCAAGCACTACAAGGGGCCGAATTAAATATCAGAAGATAGAAAAATTCGCCTACGCCCTAGTGTTCACAGCTCGGAGGCTCCGTCCCTACTTTCAAGCCCACACCATCAAAGTCCGGACAAACCAACCCATGAGACACATCCTCCAAAAAACAGACCTGGCAGGACGAATACTGCAATGGGCGGTGGAACTGTCCGAGTTCGACCTCCACTATGAAACCCGGACTGCCATAAAATCCAGTATCTAGCCGACTTCATCGCAGAATACACTGAGATCCCTGGAACCCCACTCTCATGGACCTGTATGTCGACGGGTCCTCAAACAAAACTGGAAGCGGAGCCGGGGTTATACTCGAAAGCGACCAAGGAACGCGGATAGAACTATCCCTAAAATTCGAGTTCCAGGCTTCGAACAACCAAGCCGAATACGAGGCCCTACTAGCAGGTCTAAAGCTAGCCGAAGAGGTCGGAGCCCAGAAATCACGATCTTCAGCGACTCCCAGGTCGTCACATCACAAGTAAATGGAAGCTACCAGGCCTAAAGACCCCACCATGAAAAAATACCTGGACCAAACACAGGCACAACTACGCCACTTTTCAGAGATACAGATTCAGCACATACCTCGGGAACAAAACGCCCGGGCAGACGCCCTCTCAAAGCTCGCCAGCACCAAGCCCGGAGGCAACAACAGAAGTCTCCTCCAGGAAACCTTACAATCCCCTCCGTGCTAAGAGAGGAAGAAACGCTAAATATATCCAACCAACAGCAGGATGGATGACCCCCATACTCAACTACCTGAAGTCGGGAACTCTCCCCGCCGAAAGAAAGGAAGCTAAAAGACTCACGAAAGACGCCCAGAATTATACACTAATTCACGACGTATTATACAGAAGAGGATTCTCAAACCCCCTCCTTAGGTGCGTCCCGACCTCAGAAACGAAGACGTCCTCGAAGAAGTCCACGGAGGCATGTGTGGAACCATCTCGGAGCTCGGGCATTATCCAAAAAGTAGTCCGAGCCGCTTCTACTAGCCACCTTGCAAAAGACGCAACGGAATTTGTGAAAATATGCCCCCCTGCCAAAAACACGCCAATTTCACAAGGCACCACCCGAAGACCTTATCAGCATCACCGCACCATGGCCCTTCGCCAAATGGGGACTTGACCTACTCGGCCCGTTCCCCCAAGGACCGGGGCAAGTCAAATACCTCATAGTAGGGGTCGACTACTTCACAAAGTGGATCGAAGCTGAACCCTTAGCCACCATTACGGCTCAGAAAAGCCGCAAATTCCTATACAAAAACATTTCACAAGGTTCGGAGTCCCCTACTCCATCACAACAGACAATGGAACACAGTTCACGGACACAAGTTTTCAGAACTTGGTGGCCGAACTAAAAATCAAACAGCAATTCACCTCAGTCGAGCACCCACAAGCCAATGGACAAGCAGAGGCCGCAAATAAAGTCATCTTGGCCGGGTTAAAACGAAGACTCAAGAGGCCAAAGGGGCATGGGCCGAGGAGCTCCCCCAGGTACTATGGCATATCGGACAACTCCACACTCTACAACGGAGAATCGCCATTCCACTAGCTTACGGGATGGAGGCAATGATTCCTATCGAAATAGATGAAGGGTCACCCAGACCATCTTCTACAACGAAGAAGGTAACCCGCAGGCACAAAGGGAAGAACTCGACCTCCTCCCCGAGGTCCGAGAAAGAGCCGGATCCGAGAAGAAGCCTTAAAACGTCGAACGGCCCTCAGATACAATCAGAAAGTAATAAAGCGAAGCTTCTCCATTCACGACCTATTCTAATCCGAAACGACATTGGAACACAAAAGTCGGGAGAAGGAAAGCTAGCTGCAAATTGGAAAGGACCCTACAAGGTAACAGAAGTCTTAGGAACAGGCTATACAAAGTATCCGACCTAGAAGGCAATGAGTTGCCCAGGGCCTGGCACGCCTGTAATCTAAGACGATACTACAGCTAGAAAAAATAACCCGAGGTGTACTCTTTTTCCCTGCAAGGGTTTTTTAATGAGACACCCGGTCAAAAAGCACCCGACCTAGCAAGGGTAAACATTCTGTAAATATTCTTTCTTTTTTAATACTAATAAATTTTTCTTTTCTTTTCTTCTTCCTCGTGATGAAACAAATCCTGAAAGTACCCCCCCAAGGCGCATTAATTTATGCTCGACAAAACGCAAAAAATCATTGCCAAGAGACCACACAAGGTCGGCAAGATAAAGCGACGAGGTTCAAATTAATGTGAGAAGTTATAAAGCAACTCTGAAAAGGCTCAAAAAGCCAAATAAAAAGAGATTACAAAAATAACTTAAAAGGCCGACCAACGACAAGGTCGGCCCAACAAAGGGAAGTACTCGACCGCCCACCCGAGGTCCGAGAAAAAAGCCCGGATCCGAGAAAGAAGCCTTAAAACGGCAAAGCAAAGATTTCGAAAACGCTTACTAAAAAGTTGCTATACAAAACAACTAAAAAGTACAAGCGAAAAAACGAAATCAAAGGAAAGTTCAAAAAAGCGCTAGCTAAAAGGTTGTTATCCAAAAACAACTAAAAAGCATAAAAGCGGAACAAAAAGTCAAAACGCGAGCAAAACACCGCATAATAAGCTAAAAAGTTACTACAAGTAGCTAAAAGCAAAAAGGTGTCCAAAGCGTCCACAGAAACCATCCAAAAACAAAAGAGCCCACAGGCCGGGCAAAAAACCAAAGATAAAAGGATTACAGAGATTCAAGTCCTTTCCGGACTCCACATCAACAGAAGGCTGCGGAGGAAACATAGAAATCGGGACAGCATTGACGGCACCGTCATCTCGGTTCAAAACCTCCACACCAGATCCCTCCTCGGCCAAAGGTGAAGTCGGGTTCGCAACCGGAACTTTGGGGTCGGACACCGGAACCTCATCCTCGTTGGGAGCAGGAACAATCTTTCCCTCCACAACAACGTTATCCGTACTAAATAAGCTCAGATCCAGGTCAGGAGCAAGAACCCGGACCTGAGCCTTCAAATTTTCAAACATAGCATCCATACCCTTAGCCACATGACCTTCTAGCTCGTAAAAATCATCCTGAGCGGATTGCAACTTCTCCTTTGTCTCCACAAGCTCAGCATATATCCGAGTATAATTCTCCGTCGCCGCCTTCGCCATCTCCTCAGATGCTTTCGCTGCCGCCACAGCCGCGGTAGCTTAGCTTTCTCTTTTTCCAAAGATGCCTCCAGCTCAGTAATCCTAGCAGCCTTCAGCTCACTAATCTTCTCAAACTCAGACTGAGCCTTCTCAAGTCGGGAGCTGGTCGCACCAATGGGGGATTTCTTGAACTCCCGGGCAATAGCGGCATGAAGACTAGCCATCCGGACACAACTCCGCGCCATATACTGAAAATGATGCTCCATAGACACATCATCAGTAGAAATAAAGGTCTGAGGGAGAATATGCTGTTCAATCCAACCAAGAGCATCAAAATCCTTGTCATTAAAACCCGCAAGCTCTTGAGAGGTCTTCTGTTTCTTGGGAGGAGGACCCGAGGACGAAGGCGGAGAAGAGTAGCAGGCCCAGAGGTCGGGGGATCTTGATTTATAGCTCGGAACTGGGGAGTCGGAATAGTCTTCGACCGAGTAGTGACACCCACAGTAGTCTTCTTCGGAGAAGATCGGGCAGAAGCCTCCCCAGCCTCGATATTTCGAGCAGCCACAGACTTCTTCGTCCGACGAGGAACTTCATGGAATCCGCCTGAGAAGACATCTCTGCAGAAATAAAAGAAAAAGGATTACCACAACAGAAATTCCACCAAAACAAGGAAAACCAAAATACTAAAAAAGATGAATCTCTGAGAGGTCGGGAACTACCTAACTCGGAACGGAGAAGGCTTGGATCTCCCAACATTTTCTTCGTGTCCAAGTGAGGTGCCGACCCCATAAACTGCTTACCACACCCACAAAAGCCTGCTCCACCTCATCTAGACTCTCAAAGGTATACTTAACAGACACTACATTCTCCTGCCAACAAAGAGGAAAAGAAGGCTCCCCACTCTCGTCTAGAAAGAAAGGTCGGACGTCTCCAGTAGCCCGGACCTTGAAATAAAAGTTCTTAAAATCATGAAAGGACTCATCATACAAGGTACAAAACTTCCTCCCCTGGTTAGCTCTAAAAGAGACCCAAGATACCTTCCCTCCACCCGACCCCGGCTTCGTCAACACAAACAAATAGGAAAAAAGAGAAATAGAGGGAGAGACGCCCAAAAACTGACACAAAAGTTGAAACAGCTTTAAAAACGCCCAAGAATTTGGATGGAGCTGCGTAGGGGCAAGGTTACAAGACCATAACACCTCGGACTCCAGATCGGTAAAGGGAAGTCGGACACTCAGCTTAGAGAAAAAACAATCATAAGCATAAAAGAAGAGCTTCTCGGAACTATCTAAGGCGGGAAGCACACTCTCTCCTCGGATTCCGGGGCCACTAGTTCGTAATCCCTCTCAGACTCCCTATTCTCACATATGCTACAGTGCCTACGGAACCTAGCTAAATACTCAGAATCTACCACAGAAGGGACTCTTAGAGGAAGAGGGTCTACCCAACCAAGACCACATGGAATCTTAGTCGACATCGCTTGAAGAACCTTTCGAGACATAAATTTTTACCTACAAAGAAGAATACAGCAGCAAGCAAAAATCACATAAAGAAGACAGCAAAAACCCATTCAGCAAAGCAAGAAACAAAAACAAGAACGCGGCAACCCGGAACAAAAATACCGGAGAACAAAAAAAAGAGCCCCCCATATACAAACAACAAGCAATGGCGGCGCCTCTTTTCGGGGCAACCCAGGCATAAAGAAAAAGAAACAAACAAGAGCCACACAAAGAAAGAAGCATATGTGCACAAGAAAGAGAAACATGGGAACAAACCTGGAAGAAAGAAACGAAGACGACGAGCTCCGAAGCAAGGAGAACGAAACGACGGCACAGAGGAAACCCAGAAAGACACACGGAGAGATTCGGGAAGCAGAGCAAAGAGAAAGAAGAAGCAGTGCTCGAAAAGGATAAAGAAAAACAAAACGCAGAAAAGAGGAAAGGGGCAAATAAATAAAGCCTTCACAGAGCCCGAACGGAAATCGAGAAAAACGGTAAAATGCAATAAATGCAGGAACGGCCATTTTTTGAAATTTTGAAAAACTACTATGCCCGAGCTCGACCTCCCAAAAAGGACGAACTCGGGCAGGGGCACTGTTCATACCCTGACCGGGCTCCTCCAACTCGGTCAATTCATAAAAGGTCCGACCTCGTCCTAAGGCTCACGCCTAAAGGTCGGACCTCGGACAAATAAAGCAAGGAAGGCCCATCAAAAGGAACGCAGCCCAAAACCTAAAGGCCGAAAAGGCCTAGAAAAGGCGGTTCCACAAAGATAGAGATAAAACCCCAAAGATAAGATAAGATAAGAATATCTTATCCAGGGAAGATCACGGCCAACTACTATAAATACACTGGAGCACCCAGGTATGACATTCATTCCACATTCTACACATATCTGCTTGGACCCATGCTAACTTAAGCATCGGAGTGTCATTGCAGGTACAACCACCAACCACTCTACATATCAAGCTCGGGTCCCTGAACCCCCACCTCGGGCCTTTCCAGACGACCGAGCTACACGTTTCAGGTAACCCTCGGAACAATATCTCATTCTGACGTTTAACTCCAAAAATCTACTTCTCTTTCATTCGAAATATCCATCCCTTTTTTAAAATTTTTTTTTAATTTTTTTTTTTTTTTTTTTTTTTTTCGATCATTTAACTTCTTTCAATTATTTCGAAATTTTCCCTCTTCCTTCTTTATTTATTTCTCTAACATTCTCTTCACTTTTATCTCAATCTGCCCTACTAATTTTCTCATTATTCCTTCTTTCTACTAACATAAGGAATCTCTATACTATGACATAAACTCTTCTCCTGTTTTTTCTATATGAGCAGGAACAAGAAAAGCATTCTGTGAAGCTGATCCAGAACCTGAAGGACTCTGAAGAGGAAATTAAGAGAAGCTAAATACAACAATCCAGAACAATCTGAAATTCAAACAAGAAAAGAGATGCAGCGAACCAACAAAATAATGAAGATATGCTTGTGATTCACTAAACTAATCCAAATGATGAAGAAGCATCTCAATTCCTGCCATTGGACAAACAATTTACAAACTAAAGTTGCTCTAATACAACAGAACTGCAAGTAGATTCATCTAAGACTTACATTTAATGATTCTTGCAGATTTTGAGATGTAAAGACAATGGAGTAGACCTGAAATCTAAGGCTCATGCTTTTTTGCATAAAGACAGAGCTAGAACATGGTTGACTCACAACTAAAATATCTAGCCTGGATAAGCTGCAGCCTTCTGATAAATTCTTTCCTAAAACTGAGAAGCTTATGTGTTAGATTCAAGAAAATGAACCTATGAAGCTTAAAGATACAAGCAATACCAAAAATTTCTGAATGTTCAGAATGACCATATATATATTCTATTAGTCTACGATTAGATGTCATAGACCATTCTGCAGGACATTCACCAAGAAAACGCATGCAAAGTCAAGCTTTTGTGTGCAAAAACATCATGAACTCTGAGAATTCATAATACCTAAAAAATTCTGAAAGATACCTGAATGATAGCTCAGAACAAATGGACCGCAGTCAAATGATTCTCAAAGTCAAATGGATGCAAAAGCATTGGTGCACGAATTGTGATCATACTCCATCAATATGGTATGATCAACTTTGCAATCCATCATAAACACAACCTCACACAACTAACCAGCAAGTGACTGGGTCGTCCAGGTAATAAACCTTACGCGAGTAAGGGTCGATCCCACGGAGATTGTTGGTATGAAGCAAGCTATGGTCATCTTGTAAATCTCAGTCAGGCAGATTCAAATGGTTATGGGGATGATAATTAAAGAATAAAACATAAAATAAAGATAGAGATACTTATGTAATTCATTGGTGAGAATTTCAGATAAGCGTATGAGATGCTTTGTCCCTTCCGTCTCTCTACTTTCCTACTGTCTTCATCCAATCCTTCTTATTCCTTTCCATGGCAAGCTGTATGTTGGGCATCACCGTTGTCAATGGCTACAGTCCCGTCCTCTCAGTGAAAATGTTCAACGCGCTCTGTCACAGCACGGCTATTCATCTGTCGGTTCTCAATCAGTCGGAATAGAATCCAGTGATTCTTTTGCGTCTGTCACTAACGCCCCCAATCACGAGTTTAAAGCTCGTCACAGTCATTCAATCCTTGAATCCTACTCAGAATACCATAGACAAGGTTTAGACCTTCTAGATTCTCAAGAAAGCCGCCATCAGTTCTAGCTTATACCACGAAGATTCTGATTAAGGAATCCAAGAGATATCCACTCAATCTAAGGTAGAACGGAGGTGGATGTCAAGCATCCTTGAATCCTACTCAGAATACCATAGACAAGGTTTAGACCTTCTAGATTCTCAGAATGCGCCATCAGTTCTAGCTTATACCACGAAGATTCTGATTAAGGAATCCAGAGATATCCACTCATCTAAGGTAGAACGGAGGTGGATGTCAGCACACGTTCATAGGTGAGAATGATGATGAGTGTCACGGATCATCACATTCATCAGTTGAGGAAAAGTGATATCTTAGAATAAGAATAAGCTGAATTGAATAGAAGAACAATAGTAATTGCATTAATACTCGAGGTACAGTAGAGCTCCACACCTTAATCTATGGTGTGTAGAAACTCACCGTGAAATACATAAGAACAAGGTCTAGGCATGGCCGTGAGGCCAGCCCCATGATCTAAACTAGATCAAAATGATCCTAAGATTTAAATTGATCCAAGATATAATACAATAGCAAAGGTCTATTTATAGAGAACTAATAGCTTAGGGTTTACAAAAATGAGTAAATGACGTAAAATCACTTCCGGTCCACTTGGTGTGTGCTTGGGCTGAGCATTGAAGCATTTTCGTGTAGAGACTTTTCTTGGAGTTAAATGCCAGTTTTTGTGCCAGTTTAGGCGTTTAACTCCCACTTCTGTGCCAGTTCCGGTGTTTAACGCTGGGCAGTCTTGAGCTGATTTGGAACGCCGGTTTGGGCCATCAAATCTCGGGAAAAGTGTAGACTATTATATATTGCTAGAAAGCCCAGGATGTCTACTTTCCAACGCAATTAAGTGCGCGCCAATTGGGCTTCTGTAGCTCAGAAAATCCACTTCAAGTGCAGGGAGGTCAGAATCCAACAGCATCTGCAGTCCTTTTCAGCCTCTGAATCAGATTTTTGCTCAGGTCCCTCAATTTTAGCCAGAAATACCTGAAATCATAGAAAAACACACAAACTCATAGTAAAGTCCAGAAAAGTGAATTTTAAATAAAAACTAATAAAATATAATAAAAACTAACTAAAATATACTAAAAACATACTAAAAACAATGCCAAAAAGCGCATAAATTATCCGCTCATCACATTCCCCAGCATCATACAAGAGCTATGTAATGACACTGGAGTTGAGATGGTGATTGATAAGGTGTTGGTGAAGCAAGATAAGCCTATAACTACCAAGAAGATGGCCAAGGTGTTGGCCGTCAATCCACTTCAAAGGGCTAGAGAGCACAGAGCTCATGTTCATGTGCCACAACTACAATAACAAGAGGAAGAGGAGGCAGAGGAGCAACCACAATTTCTGGTACTTCAACCACCACCATATCAACAATACCAACAATATCAATAATTTCCTAAAGGAATGAACTGGGAGCAGTTGCAAGGAAACGTGCACCAAATGAAGGGAGATCTACATCAACTGAGGGAAGATGTCAACCAATTTCAAAGTAGCCAAAGGGAGCAACGGAACCAAGTGAATGAGAAAATACACAACCTCCAAGGAAGCTTTGAGCAAGCAAGGAAGGAGCAGCAAGAGGAGTTCGATTGGGGTGAGGTGCGAAGTGCACTTGATAAAATGATGGAGCAAAACAAATGGCAACAGAGGAACCTTGCTAAGTTCAGGCATCTCTATAATGCCCGAACCATTTCAAGGAGGCAATATGATATCAACACACAAGCAAAGCTGAATCACTTGTGTAACACTGTGGCCGCCATCAATCTCGGATACCCAATATTCATGCAAGGGCTGGAGGAATTGAGTGCTATACAATAGGAGATCCTAGCTAAGCACAAGGAGGATGAAAGAAATTATATGGTAAGGCTGGGTTTCTGGAAGCCCAAAGACAAGAAGGCACAAGAAGGATCCTCCAAAAAGGATAAAGATGACTCCTCCCCTTCCAAGAAGAAGGATAAAGGCAAGGGGCCAATGAACTAAAGAAGCTGCATAAGGTTATGAGTTCCATAGTTGATTTCCCAAATTTATGAATTCTGTTTAAGTATTTATCTATCTACTTTACTTTATTTTTGAGAATAATTGATAATATTAGGATAGTTTATTTTTTGTTTTACTTGAAGTCTTTTGTGAGTCCTTTGATATGAAGGAAAGAAAATACAATGATAACTTTATTCTTTTTCAACATCAATAAAGTGTAGATTGTCTCCATAAGAGTTGTTGTTAGCGTGTAAGAACAAGAGTAAATGATACTAAGACTAAGAAAGCTTATTCAAAGAACTAAGAAACAAAAAGACTAAGTGAAGAACCTTGAATAAAGTAAAAAGAAAGTGGGTCATGAAAGGTAACTAGTCCTAGAAGGCATGACAAGTAGAAGTTGAGGGGTGTTCCTTGAATATCTATAGAACCAAGAAGTAGTGAGCAACAAAGACCCAAGGCTCTAAGCATCAACTACTAGGAAGGAAAGAGAAACATTGAAAAAACTCAAAAGAGTTAGAAATCCTAGTAGATGCTTGTGGTGAAGATGTGTCAAG
>NW_027255687.1:0-13000 GCF_003086295.3 Arachis hypogaea
TCTGTGGCAAACAGACAGGCAGAGAATAGCTGGAACCGCCTTCTATGACTATCAAACTCTAGTTAGAGGGAAGATTGTTCACCTCCACCCTGACAAAATAAGAGAGATCTTCAAGCTGCCTCAACTGCAAGATGACCCAAACTCCTTTAATAGGAGAATGATGAGAACAAATAAGAGCTTGGACAAAATTCTAAAGGACATATGCCTCCCTGGAACCAAGTGGACAACCAACACAAAGGGTGTCCCAAACCAACTCAAGAGAGGAGATCCCAAACCAGTCGCCAGAGGCTGGCTGGACTTCATTGGGCATTCTATACTGCCCACTAGCAACCGCTCTGAAGTCACCATCAAAGAGTAGTAATGATCCATTGCATTAAGTTGGGAAAAGAAGTGGAAGTTCATCAGCTGATTTCTTGTGAACTATACATAATTGCAAACAATAACTCCAAAGATGCCAAATTAGCTTATCCAAACTTAATCTCTATGCTATGTAAATATGATGGGGTAAAGATGGGAGTAAATGAGTATATCTCAATTGAGCAATGATACGTAAAAATGAGAATTTCACGTACAACCGGCAAGTATACCGGGTCGTATCAAGTAGTATGACTCACTAAGAGTGAGGTCGATCCCACGAGGATTGGTAGATTAAGCAACTTTAGTTAAATGGTAGATTTAGTCAAGCAAACATAGTTTTGATTTCATGAGCATTTTGATTTTTGAACATAATTGCAAGAATTTAAATGGCAAAGAATGTAAAGAACGAGAAGAGAGAAATAAAGTGAAAGTAAATAACGGAAACTTAAAGTGCAAGAAACTTAAATGACATCAAAGATAAATTGCAAGGAATTAAAGTGCTGAATTCTAAAGAGCAAGAGAGTAAGAAATAAAGAAACAGAATGTAAATGACAAGAATAATAAATTGCAAGAATGTAGAAGGGAATTGGGCAATGGGTTTTCAAACACTAAGAACAAGAGAAATGAGAATTAATGATAGAGAGGATCATTAGGGATCAGAGATGCTAGTTTTCATGAATTGATGTTAGTCAAATCTTCCTCAATCATGGGTATAGATCCATGGCAAGTGGGTGATTGAATCCCAATCTCTTGGTGATTCAATCTCTCTCAACATAACCAATTGCCACTCTCGTGATCTAATTGTTCATGAGAAGAGATGAGGCTCAATTCTAATCCAGCCACACAATTCCCAAAGTCTCAACCATGGAAAGTTACATCTCACATACTAACCAAGGTTTATTGATTGAGGGAATCATGAAAGGATGAACTCTAAACTGAATTATGTGGCTCATTCCTCAAATTCACCACACAATTCTCATAGATTAACCCCTCTCTCGATGGTGGTTGAATCTTTGAAGAACAAGAGTTTCTCTTTGGATCAACCACATGAATTGAGGAGGAAAAGAGGAGTTCATCAATTCATTGTAACAAGCAGAGATCTTCCCCCTAATGAATGGTGGGGTTTAGTGAATCATAGCTCCAATTGAAAACTAAATTGTATGAAACTAAAGTGCATGAAAATAAAGAGTGAGACTTCAAAACAGAAATTGAGAATTCAAGAATTCATAGATGAAAACTACAAATTAAACTACACTACTACTAAGGAAGAAGAGAAGGGGAAGTGAAGAAGAGTGTATGAAGGGGAGGGGTCCGAAGACCCACTCTCAATGGAGTGTGCCAATTCACAGAATTCCAAATTGGTCTCCTCCGTATCCCCCCCAATCCAACCTCCTAATGCTATGAGGCTATGGCCTTTATATAGGCTTTCCTAAATTACAAATTGAAATGAAATTAAAAGCAAATTACAAACAAAATGAAAATTAACTATTCTAGATGATTCTTGTGGCCTTGATTGGTTGAGATTTATGGGCTTTGCTTGCTTGATTTGGATTAGCTTCATGAAGGAATTCTTGTCAAACAGAGGAAGAAGAGCTCATTCACATTGCTTCTGGCCCAATGGCCTAGCGTTATTGGCAAACACGCCAGTTCAAAGGACGTTGGCAACGTGCCAATACACTTCCTGGGCTGGTAACTTGGTGCTTGGGCGTTACTAGCCCAAGTTGTTGCTAACAACTTGCTTTTCTTCTTCTTGACTTTACTTTCATGCTTAATGTTGCCCATAATTTGAGTGTCAATCCTTTGCCTAAATATGAACTATTATATATCATTGGAAAGCTCTTGATGTATACTTTCCAATGCCACTGAAATCACCTCATTTGGACTTTCCTAGCTCAAGTTATGCTCCATTGAAGAGGGAAAGGTCAGGCTGCCCTGGTTGGGCGTTTTTGTGGATAACGCCACCAATAACGTGCTCAACAACGCCCCTAGCCCAAATTTCTTGGCCTGGGCGTTGTTGCTGGGGTTGCCAAGGAACACGCCAGTTCATTTTGGCCCTGGCAACGTGTTCGACTCCCCTCCTTGGCCTACTCATGCTTCCTTGAATTTCAACCTCATTTCCTTGTTTTTGGGGCCTAAAGATGACTCTGATTCGAGCTTCCATTTCATGCTCCACTATAGACTATTATATATGGTTGGAAAGCTCTAAATGTCAGCTTTCCAATGCAATTGGAAGCACTCAATTTGGACCTCTATAACTCAAGATATCTTCCATTGAAGGAGGTAAGGTCAGGCTGCCTTGTTGGAGTTGTTGTGGATAACGCCCCTATATTCCAAGTTAGCAACGTGCTACCTCCATTCTTCACCATCCAAAGCTTCCTGGCGTTGTTACCAAACACGCCAACGCTTTCTTGAGTTGGCAACGTGGTTGGCACCAAGACTTGGCGTTGGCAACTTGGTTGGTGCCTTGATTGGCGTTGGCAACTTGGTTGGTGCCTTGATTGGCGTTGGCAACTTGGTTGGTGCTCCTCTCTAGCGTTAGCAACATGAATGGCACTCTTTTCTTCATTTTGGGCGTTGGCAACTTGGTTGGGCGTTGCCAACTTGGTGAGCAAGCCAGAAACAATACTTTCCATGTTTGAGGCTCTAAATGAAGTCAACATTTGAACCTTCAAATGAACTCCAATTTCATATTGTGATATATGGTTGAAAAGCTCTTGATGTCTTCTTTCTAATGCCACTGATTTCACCTCAATTGGAGTTTTCTAGCTCAAGATATACGTTCTTGAAGAGAGCATCCTCAAGCTGCCTGGGCGTTGTTGCCCAAGTTGTTGGCAAACACGCCAGCAACAATGCCAGGCTCTTCTTCAACTTGGCTTGGGCGTTGCCAACTTGGTGTTGGCATTGGCAACGTGCTACTCTTCCCCTGGTGGCTTCCCCTGATGGCTCCTGGCGTTGCCAACTTGCTGCTCAAGTTGGCAACTTGCAATGCTTCATTTCCTTGCTCTTGGGGCTTGAGTTTCCCTCTGATTTGAGCTTCCATTCCTCGCCACATTATGGACTATTATATATCGTTGGAAAGCTCTTGATGTCAGCTTCTCAACGCAATTGGAATCATGCCAATTGGATCCTTGTGGTTCAAGATATTCATCCTTGAAGAGGGGGAGGTCAAGCTGCCAACTCTGCTGGACACACACTAGCAAGTTGCCAACTTGATTTCCAAGTTGCCAACTTGCTTGTTCTTCCTTTCTCCAATATTTTCTTGCTCCATTGTCTTCTTGCTTCATCACCTAACATAAACCAAAGAACTTTCCTCAAAGTTTTGCCATCTTATGCAATAATTTTCAAGGGAATCATTCACATCAACTTGTATATAAACTCCTTGATTTATTTGCATGAATTATGCCAAATTTCACTTAATTCTTGGTTCATGGATGCATGGAGGAAAACTCACAAAATTGCTCATTTATTTCAAAGAAAGTGAATGAACCTAAGCTAAAACTAACTAAACTAACTAGTTAAAATGGCAAATATGCGAATGCATCACAACACCAAACTTAAACCTTGCTTGTCCTCAAGCAAGAAAAGAATCATGCAATAGAGATTGACAATCCAAGGTTAGAAGAATAGCAAGTTAACGTTCATGGCAAGCTAGTTTTCTATGCATGCTACAATCACAAAAGAAATGTAAATGATTGATGTTTCTATCTAGCTCACTTTATGAAATCTTTTTCTTATAATTCTTCCTTGAAACAAGCTTTTGATTTTTCTTATTAGCTTCTCCTTTTGGGTGCTTTGCCCCATGAGTTAATAACAAAGCTACGATTCTAAATGCTTTGTTTTCAAGTATTACCACTTGATACATAAGCACCACAAGCATTTAATTAGAGGTCTTCATTAGGCTCATTTTTTCTTTTCTTTTCTTGACTCTCTAATCATTGATGCTCAGAACCTTGAGCTTTGAGGGAGTGCTTTTGCACTTGAGCCTAGCCTTGACTTCTAAGTGTTTTGTTTTCAAGCATTTTACTTGATACATAAACACCACAAGTACATAACAATGAAATTGTCATTGGTACTCAGAGCCTTCAGCTTTCTCATTCTTTCCCTTTTTCTTTTCTTGCCTAAATTGCATTTGCTTCTTCAAGGTTTTCATGATTTTCAAAAGATTTCACAAAAAGTCCTAGATGAAAACTTCAATTAAATAAAATCTAATGTACTTGAGCAACAATCAATCCTACTAGCTTTCCAATATTTGTATGCACATGCTAAGTTCTTCTTTCATGCCTTGTTTGTTTATGATCATGATGCTTTATTGCTTTTGAATTCACAAAACTCAAGTTGGTAGTCATAATGCCACAGCAGCATATTGCAATTTAGAAATCAAACTATGCCCATTCATATCTCACATGTATACAGAGAAGGTAATAAGACAATCATGCAATTTAAAGTGCTGGAAACAAATGAGAGAAAGAAAGAACTTTACAACCTTGTAATTTATCTTCTCTATTGTTGTCCTTTTCCTCCTTTTCTTTCCCTTCCCACACCAAACTTAGAATGATTGCTTGTCCTCAAGAAACAATTAAAACCGTGGCTATGGGGCTAAGATAGATCATGAATGTCTTACACAATGAAACATTAGTAGCACATGTGTTTCAAGCAAACAAAATTAAAGATAACAATTAAGGCACAAGAGACAGAGACATTTTGATTACAAACTTAAGGTGAGCACAATACATTGCATAAAAGATAAGTGGCACACCAAACTTAGTGTGACACTTTCACTTAGAATTAATGCAAGTATCCAGTACAGATTAGAAACAAATTTTGTTGCATAGCAACACCAAACTTAGAATGCAATCATATGTCAATTTATTTGAATTAAAGCTAAGCAAATGAAACTGTTGTATGTTAAATACAATCATCAAGCTAAGAATCTATCATGAATAAGGATCTCTTGGTAATGTATTAACAAAAACAGTTAATAAGCAAACTAAATGGAAGCGTTTAAAGATAGAAAAATAACTAAAGCAAGTAGAATGCAAAAGTGTTAAATCAAAAGAGAAAACTAAAACTGCAGAGGCATTATGATTATGCAGACAAGTAGTGTTGCTTGAATAAATTGCATAGAAAATAAATGGCACACCGAACTTAGAATCTTGGTATGTCACTTTCATTTTTGATTTGATGCAATCATCCAAAAAGATTGAAAACAATTTGTTGCAAGGCAACACCAAACTTAAAATGTAACCATATGCCAATTTATTGAATTTAAATAAAACAAAGAACAAAAACAAAGCAGAGAAGAGAAATTATACCTATGGTTGACATGTTGTTCACTTTCTTCCTCTTCTTCCAGTTTGTTAATAGGAATGACCTTAAGGGGGAGAAGATTCAGCTAGTGTCCCCTGTCTTGGCCTCTCCTCAGCAAACTTTCTTTTGTTAATGGCTTGATTGAGCTTGCTTGCTGGATCATGGGGAGGATTGCTTGTGGTTGACCCCTTTTTCTTCATGAATATTGTCCTTGGTAGTTTGGTCACAATCCTCTTCTTGGTGCTTTTGTTAATTGCCTTCACTTCTTGAATCCAAGTCTTGGTGGTTGTGTGATTGTTGGAGTCTTCTTTTCATCAAAAGCCTTTTGTATTGGTGGTTCCATGAGCCCTTCCTTCATGTGATTTTCTGCTTCACTTGAGTGTGAATTCTCTGGAATGACTTCCTCACGTTCATGCTCCTCCACTCCTTTCTTTGCACCCAACATTTGCTTTAATAGCTCTATCATGGAGGAGGTTTGTTGATCTTCCCAACATTTCTTCATCTCCTCTTCATACCTTTCAATCATGGTTTCAAGTGTTGAGGCGTTTTGGTCCAGGGAAGTTTGTGAGAGTTGTGAGTCTTCATGTTCTCTTGTCATCTCAAGTGCAATTTCAGGTTCAACCACCTCTACCTCATTTTTCATTGAAATTTCTCTTGACACAGAGGCTTCCTCATCTTGCTTTTCCACTTCCTCACCCACAAATTTGTCTTCATCCTACTGTTTGATGGTTCTAAGTTCCTCTTTGTTTGCTCTAAGGACCCATTTATCTGCTCGAGGATGGTTTCTTCCCAAGATGGGGATTTTGTGTAAAATTCCACTAATTTTCTCTGTATTTCAATGCCTTCAAGGTATTCCTCATCTGTTAATTCAAGAGATGAAGGTTGAGAGTAATTTTGGTGACGTGAATGTGTTGTGGTGAAGTTGTGTTGAGGGGTGTGGAATAAGTTGTGTGATTGATGGGATGAATGGTATGAATTTTGGAGGAAACTTTGTGTTGAGGCATAATCAAGTGGTGAAGAATTTTGATATGAAAAATTTGGAGGTGAGGTTGGATAATTAAGAGGTGCTGGCTCATGATGGATGGGATAAGAAACATTGAATTCTCCTTGGTTTTGTCCTTCCCAATCACAATTTGGATAGTTGTCCCATTCATAGGAGTATGAATCATTTTGTGTTCTTGTGAAGCATCCCATTTGGTTTGATTGCTCAAACCCCATCATTCCTTGGTCTTGATTCTTCCAACCACAATTAGTATGGTAACTTGAATCATTTTGTGGTGGTGGAAAATACCCCATGTAACTTTCTTGATCATTATGTGACCTTGGGGCATATCCCATTTGGGTTGATTGCTCATGATCCATCATTTCTTGTTGATATTCCCATCCACCATAAGGATAATGATATGAATCATTTTGTGGTGGTGGTTGGTATCCCATATGATTCTCTTGCTCATCTTGTGTCTCTGAAGCAAATCTCCATGATTGGAGTGCTCAGAATTTGTATTTTCTTGGTGATATTCCCAGCCACCATTAGAGATTGGTGGTGGTGGGTGATATCCCAGAAAGTTTGTTTGATCAAAAGATGATGTAAACTCCATTTAAGTTTTGTAAAACACAATCACCAAAGCAATTGAAATTCATATCTCAGATGAGAATCTCTTAGTGAGGCAATAACACAAACACTTAGTGTCAAGAAGAAAACAAAAAGATTAAAAGAACTGTACAAAGCAAAAACAAAGAAAATGCTTAATCTAAACTACCATTCACTTAATCATTGTCAATCTTTTCCATCCCCGGCAACGCGCCAAAAACTTGATACGTAAAAATGAGATTTCACGTACAACCGGCAAGTATACCGGATCGTATCAAGTAGTAAGACTCACTAAGAGTGAGGTCGATCCCACGAGGATTGGTAGATAAGCAACTTTAGTTAAATGGTAGATTTAGTCAAGCAAACATAGTTTTGATTTCATGAGCATTTTGATTTTTGAACATAATTGCAAGAATTTAAATGGCAAAGAATGTAAAGAACGAGAAGAGAGAAATAAAGTGAAAGTAAATAACGGAAACTTAAAGTGCAAGAAACTTAAATGACATCAAAGATAAATTGCAAGGAATTAAAGTGCTGAATTCTAAAGAGCAAGAGAGTAAGAAATAAAGAAACAGAATGTAAATGACAAGAATAATAAATTGCAAGAATGTAGAAGGGAATTGGGCAATGAGTTTTCAAACACTAAGAACAAGAGAAATGAGAATTAATGATAGAGAGGATCATTAGGGATCAGAGATGCTAGTTTTCATGAATTGATGTTAGTCAAATCTTCCTCAATCATGGGTATAGATCCATGGCAAGTGGGTGATTGAATCCCAATCTCTTGGTGATTCAATCTCTCTCAACATAACCAATTGCCACTCTCGTGATCTAATTGTTCATGAGAAGAGATGAGGCTCAATTCTAATCCAGCCACACAATTCCCAAAGTCTCAACCATGGAAAGTTACATCTCACATACTAACCAAGGTTTATTGATTGAGGGAATCATGAAAGGATGAACTCTAAACTGAATTATGTGGCTCATTCCTCAAATTCACCACACAATTCTCATAGATTAACCCCTCTCTCGATGGTGGTTGAATCTTTGAAGAACAAGAGTTTCCTCTTTGGATCAACCACATGAATTGAGGAGGAAAAGAGGAGTTCATCAATTCATTGTAACAAGCAGAGCTCTTCCCCCTAATGAATGGTGGGGTTTAGTGAATCATAGCTCCAATTGAAAACTAAATTGCATGAAACTAAAGTGCATGAAAATAAAGAGTGAGACTTCAAAACAGAAATTGAGAATTCAAGAATTCATAGATGAAAACTACAAATTAAACTACACTACTACTAAGGAAGAAGAGAAGGGGAAGTGAAGAAGAGTGTATGAAGGGGAGGGGTCCGAAGACCCACTCTCAATGGAGTGTGCCAATTCACAGAATTCCAAATTGGTCTCCTCCGTATCCCCCCCAATCCCCCTCCTAATGCTATGAGGCTATGGCCTTTATATAGGCTTTCCTAAATTACAAATTGAAATGAAATTAAAAGCAAATTACAAACAAAATGAAAATTAACTATTCTAGATGATTCTTGTGGCCTTGATTGGTTGAGATTTATGGGCTTTGCTTGCTTGATTTGGATTAGCTTCATGAAGGAATTCTTGTCAAACAGAGGAAGAAGAGCTCATTCACATTGCTTCTGGCCCAATGGCCTGGCGTTATTGGCAAACACGCCAGTTCAAAGGACGTTGGCAACGTGCCAATACACTTCCTGGGCTGGTAACTTGGTGCTTGGGCGTTACTAGCCCAAGTTGTTGCTAACAACTTGCTTTTCTTCTTCTTGACTTTACTTTCATGCTTAATGTTGCCCAGAATTTGAGTGTCAATCCTTTGCCTAAATATGAACTATGATATATCATTGGAAAGCTCTTGATGTCTACTTTCCAATGCCACTGAAATCACCTCATTTGGACTTTCCTAGCTCAAGTTATGCTCCATTGAAGAGGGCAAGGTCAGGCTGCCCTGGTTGGGCGTTTTTGTGGATAACGCCACCAATAACGTGCTCAACAACGCCCCTAGCCCAAATTTCTTGGCCTGGGCGTTGTTGCTGGAGTTGCCAAGGAACACGCCAGTTCATTTTGGCCCTGGCAACGTGTTCGACTCCCCCTCCTTGGCCTACTCATGCTTCCTTGAATTTCAACCTCATTTCCTTGTTTTTGGGGCCTAAAGATGACTCTGATTCGAGCTTCCATTTCATGCTCCACTACAGACTATTATATATGGTTGGAAAGCTCTAAATGTCAGCTTTCCAATGCAATTGGAAGCACTCAATTTGGACCTCTATAACTCAAGATATCTTCCATTGAAGGAGGTAAGGTCAGGCTGCCTTGTTGGAGTTGTTGTGGATAACGCCCCTATATTCCAAGTTAGCAACGTGCTACCTCCATTCTTCACCATCCAAAGCTTCCTGGCGTTGTTACCAAACACGCCAACGCTTTCTTGAGTTGGCAACGTGGTTGGCACCAAGACTTGGCATTGGCAACTTGGTTGGTGCCTTGATTGGCGTTGGCTGCACTTGGTTGGTGCTCCTCTCTAGCGTTAGCAACGTGAATGGCACTCCTTTCTTCATTTTGGGCGTTGGCAACTTGGTTGGGCGTTGCCAACTTGGTGAGCAAGCCAGAAACAATACTTTCCATGTTTGAGGCTCTAAATGAAGCCAACATTTGAACCTTTAAATGAACTCCAATTTCATATTGTGATATATGGTTGAAAAGCTCTTGATGTCTTCTTTCTAATGCCACTGATTTCACCTCAATTGGAGTTTTCTAGCTCAAGATATACGTTCTTGAAGAGAGCATCCTCAAGCTGCCTGGGCGTTGTTGCCCAAGTTGTTGGCAAACACGCCAGCAACAACGCCAGGCTCTTCTTCAACTTGGCTTGGGTGTTGCCAACTTGGTGTTGGCGTTGGCAACGTGCTACTCTTCCCCTGGTGGCTTCCCCTGATGGCTCCTGGCGTTGCCAACTTGCTGCTCAAGTTGGCAACTTGCAATGCTTCATTTCCTTGCTCTTGGGGCTTGAGTTTCCCTCTGATTTGAGCTTCCATTCCTCGCCACATTATGGACTATTATATATCGTTGGAAAGCTCTTGATGTCAGCTTCTCAACGCAATTGGAATCATGCCAATTGGATCCTTGTGGTTCAAGATATTCATCCTTGAAGAGGGGGAGGTCAAGCTGCCAACTCTGCTGGACACACACTAGCAAGTTGCCAACTTGATTTCCAAGTTGCCAACTTGCTTGTTCTTCCTTTCTCCAATATTTTCTTGCTCCATTGTCTTCTTGCTTCATCACCTAACATAAACCAAAGAACTTTCCTCAAAGTTTTGCCATCTTATGCAATAATTTTCAAGGGAATCATTCACATCAACTTGTATATAAACTCCTTGATTTATTTGCATGAATTATGCCAAATTTCACTTAATTCTTGGTTCATGGATGCATGGAGGAAAACTCACAAAATTGCTCATTTATTTCAAAGAAAGTGAATGAACCTAAGCTAAAACTAACTAAACTAACTAGTTAAAATGGCAAATATGCGAATGCATCAGTGACCTACGTGTCCGCGCCATTATTTCCATCTGGCCATCCACGCGATCGCATCAACCACGCGATCGCGTCACCCAAATTCTGGCAAAACGCAATTTAAACAGAGAGTTGTGCGAGCGCGAAGCTGCCCTCGCGCCACTAGCGCAAATCCGGTCACGCGTCTGCGTAACCGACCTGTCCGCGTCACCTCACTTAAGGGCTTTCCACGCGACTGCGTGGCCCACGCGTCCGCGCTGTTTGCGCCGCCCAACTCATTCAAATCTGCCAACCTGTTTTATCTTTTCTTTCCCCCCAATCTTTATTTCTTTTTCTCCTTTTTTATTTTTCTCTTTCTTTTTTTTCTCTCTTATCTCCTATTTTGCAATTTTTGTCATTATTTCATTTCTTATTTTTGATTTTTTAAATAATTATAATTTTTTATACTTGCATGTTCTAATTATATTTTCTATACCTTATTTACATGCTGCTATGTGTTGTGAAACCATATGATTTGACTATTTTGATTTCTTATCTACTACCTAAATGTTTTCAATATTCTCTATTTTATAATTAAATATAATTGTTTAAAAATATTATAATTTGAGAGACTTAATCTATTTGACATGAATGCTTATCTATGCTCTCGGCTTTGGGCATGCAATAAAACCTTGCATTAATTTCCTACATGCATTGCTATATTAGGTTCCACATTGTCATGACATGTGTCCATATTATACTGTGGTACAATTGATCCAAGTGTTCTATGACATTGATTTATAATATCTATAAATACCCATAAGAGATCATGGTATTATGAATTGGATCTTAATAATCCCTGGTAAATCAAAAGTTATGTTGTTTACAAAATATTAAAGACTGTTAGAGAATCTACAACTCTGTTCCAATAACTCATCAATTCACATGGATGCAATATTTATGGTAGTGATTCCACAATGTGTATGAAGCAAGCTATGGTCACTCTTAAATCTCAGTTAGACAGATTAAATTGGTCTTATGTACTTTATGAAATTTAATATTGTCATAGGATAAAATACTTATGTGAATATGGGATTTAGATAGCGTATGGAGATGCTGTGTCCTTTGAATCTCTAGTTTCAGTATGTTTAATTTCTTCATCATTTCAAGTTTTAGGCAATCACTTGATTACATGCATCAGTGATTCATGATGGTCTTCTCTGAAGAGGCTAACTTGGTTCACCTTTAATAGAATCTTGATTCTTTTGGTTGTCATGCACTTTCAGGATTTGAGCTGTACAGTCATTCAATCCAGAATCCTACTCAGAATACCACAGACAGGTTAGACTTTCTGGATTCCCGGAATCCTACTTGGAATACCACAAAGAAGGTTAGACTTTCCGGATTCCCATGAATGCCGCCATCTATCTAGCTTATATCATGAAGATTCTATTGGGGAATCTAAGAGATATGCGCCCGGCCTAAGGTAGAACGGAAGTGGTTGTCAGTCACGCGCGTTCATAGGTGAGAATGATGATGAGTGTCATGGATCATCACATTCATCAAGTTGAAGTGCAACGAATATCTTAGAATAGGAATAAAAGAGAATTGAATAGAAAATAATAGTAATTGTATTGAACTAGAGTCAATAATTATGTAAAAACTCCACCGATGAAAATACATAAGTGAAAGGTTCAGGCATGGCCGAATGGCCAGCCCCCATGGTCTAAGGACTAGGCGTCCAGAGATGTCTAATACACTAGTAAAAAGTCCTATTTATAATAAACTAGCTACTAAGGTTTACATGAGTAAGTAATTGATGTATAAATCCACTTCCGGGGCCCACTTGGTGTATGTTTGGGCTGAGCTTGGTCTATCCACGAGCTGAGGCTTTTATTGGAGTTGAACGCCAAGTTGTAACATGTTTTGGGGGTTCAACTTCGGGTCGTGACGTGTTTCTGGCGTTTTACTCCAGACAGCAACATGGAACTGGCGTTGAGCGCCAATTTACGTCGTCAATTCCCGAATAAAGTATGGACTATTATATATTGCTGGAAAGCTCTGGATGTCTACTTTCCAACGACGTTGAGAGCGCGCCATTTGGAGTTTAGTAGCTCCAGAAAAATCTATTTCGAGTGCAGGGAGATCAGATTCCAATAGCATCGGCAGTCCTTTGTTAGCCTCCTTCTCAGAGTTTTGCTAAGGTCCCTCAATTTCAGCCAGAAATTACCTGAAATCACA
>NW_027255688.1:0-12912 GCF_003086295.3 Arachis hypogaea
GAATCTATTCTTTTACCTTCAATTTAGCAAGTATTTCAGAAGAACTCTTTCCAGATGCACATGCCACAAAAATATACCCAAACCTCTTTTGTACATTGATCCCCATTTATGAAGTTTTTACATGTTTAAATGTTAACATAACAAATATTATTCCAATACATTTGGTTCTTGTATATAAACTTAACATATACATTATTCAATTAATCAAAAATTGTATACCTAATGAACGAACCTGTATGGTATAATTGTTTGCCGTTTTTAAGTATTTATTAAAACAGAGTGTCCTGATGTAGCTCCAACCAACACCTAACATTCACTTTACGAAACCATATGTCTCTAGCAACAGCAATTGCATGTTCCAACGATGAGAATGGCGAGGCTACAGCCATTTCTGTAGTAAATGTCGGGCTTGCACAGCATGATGAAAAGTCATTCTTTTCCACTTGCCTTGTTATTCCATCATTTAAAATAACTAATATTTATTAGTCATAACAACATTAAAATTAGTTAATAATTATTAGATATGTATGTTTAAATAAAATGACATTAAGAACAACACATCAAAAATATAGATATCTATTCTGAATAAATGAGATAAACAAAAAATGGAGGAAATGGAAAAAGCTTAATTATTAAAGCTGTAATCTAGTAAAGAGTTCATTGAATACGAAAATGCAAATCGTGATAACCAGACAACTATATACAAAACTAATTGATAACTATTAAACACACAAATCTTCTTTAAAAATTACGTTGTACAATCATATGTTTCATTCTGCAACATCATCAATATTTTTTCAGAAACATTGTCTGTGGGGTCTTTTGTATCATCATCCCTTGCCAACTGTAACTCTCCAATGTCTCTGTCGTTGAACATGTTTAACCTTGGCTGTGGAGAGAAACCAACTTCAGCTTCTTCATTCTCTTTCCATGTCATACAAGTCTTGTGGCTTCACATGAACAATTACGCTCCATTCTTTATCTACTCATCGTCACATATAAAATGAGCCCTGATGCAAATACGGTTCATCGTTTCATCACGGTATTGAACGAGAGAAGTTAACACTAGTAAGACCCAAATGATCTTGTTTGATTCCTCTAGTAGTAATCGTATCCGCCCAAATACACTTCAACATCACAACTGAGAACCGACAGTTATAATTCAATTCAATTATGTCTACAATTTTGCCAATATGGAACACTAACAGTAGCCACTTTTTGGTCACGCATGCTTGCATAACTTCGTGTATTAGACGAGACATATACTCCACTATTTTGGGATTTCATCCCTTCATCCTTTGCCATAGTTCTAAACTTATACCCGTTGACATTGTACGCCCCATAACGTCTTGCTTGTAGTCTGGGTCTACATTCGAGGCATTTAATCTCATTTGAATACTCAGTGCTCTCCATCGGGCCATTTAATCTCATTAAAGTATTATAGTATGTTTCATGCTATCATTGACCTGGCTATGCTACTGATGCTAACCTCTTGCTGACCACTGAACAATTCCTTGTGCAAATGCTATCTATTTTTTTTCGACTTGTTTGACCTCGTAGCATTCTTTTTTTTTTTGTCTAAAGAACTATTAAATAGCAAACATTATTCAAATAAGAAAGGCTTAAACAGATTATTCGAAGTTTAAATTTAACATAAGATCACTTACTCAATAAATTCAGAAACAGCCTCACAGTTGCTAGCACGTGACGATGTGCTTGATGTTGTTCCATTGGCTTAGCTTAAATGAGTTGAACCCTACCGCCTTTCCAATTTTCGGAAACATTGTTTCACAGGCATTAGGGATCACTCCACTAGGTGATCATCAACTCGCACCGGTCGATTCATCCTAGTCTCAATATCATCCAGATATCTAGAACAAAATGTTAGAATCTCCTCAGATAAGTATCCCTCTGTAATTGAGCCTTCTACTTGAGCCCTGTTGCGCACATATTGCTTCAAACGTCCCAGATACCTTTCAACGGAAACAATGTCATATGAGTAGTACAATTTATTAATGAAACCGCATGTTGTAAACAGGTTTACATAGGAACTAACCTCTCTATTGAATACATCCACCAATAATGTACTGGGCCACCAGTTTTTACTTCTTCTACAAGATGCACGATAAGGTGTACCATGGCTGTGAAGAATGATGGATGAAAAATCATCTCCATACGACACAGGGTGTGAACAACATGATTTTAGAGTTTATCAAGTTGTAGAGGGTTAACGGCTTTCCCACAGGGTGCTCGAAAAAATGATGAAAGATCGGCAATTAAGTACCCACATTGGCAGGTAGTGCATTCTTGACCAGAATTGGAAGCAAATGTTCTATCAGAACGTGACAATCATGACTTTTCAAACCATACAACTTACGCTGTCGCAAGTCAACACAACGCATAATGTTGCTTGAATAACCATCTGGAAAGATGACATGTTGAAGAGTCTTCAGAAATATATCCTTTTGTGCATTTGACATGGTAAAAACTGTAGAAGGATATTTTCCACCTTCGCGCGGCCACAACTCCGACCTTATGCCCTTGTATTGTAAATCCTTTCGAGTTTTCATATTGTCCTTTGACTTTCCACTATCGTTTAATATAGTGAACACTATGTTATCGCAGACATTTTTTTCTATGCGCATAACATCTAGGTTATTACGTAGCATATTTTCTTCCCAGTATAGGAGTTCGAAGAAAACACTGTTCTTCTTCCAATTTGATTCACCCATGTTGGCATCTTCACCATTGTATCTTTTTTGTCCTATGACGTTTGTCATCTTTCCAAATGACACGTGAACATTTGATTGTTGTCTTAGGATATCTGTTCCAGACAACATCTTTGGGGATCCCTGTTTTCTACTTGTCCGTCAAATCTTAACTGGTCCAGTCTAAATTTATGACCCTGACTTAGAAACCGACGATGACCCATAAAACGCCATTTTTGACTATACGTCAATTGATGTGCCTTAGCATCAAAATTACAAATAGGTCATGCTAACCTGCTGTGCATATTCCACCCTGATAAGTTTTCCAATCCTGAAAAATCGCTAATAATCCACATCAATGCCGCAAACATCTTGAAAGTGCTTTTCTTGTTAGTGTCGTACATTTCTACCCTATCCCATAATTGCTTCAACTCATCAACTAGGGGCTGCAAGTAAATATCTATGTCATTTCCTGGCATTTTAGGCCCAGGAATAATCATAGATATGATAAACGAGGTCTGGTTCATGCAAAGCCATGGAGGAAAGTTGTACGGGATAAGAATAACCGGCCAAATAGAATACTTTGTGCTCATGTTCCCAAAGGATTAAATCCATCGCTAGCTAAGGCCAGGCGAACACTACGTGGGTCTGATGAAAAAGAAGAATTTTTCTCATCAATTTTTTCCAAGTAATAGCGTCCCTAGGATGCCTCAAGAAATCGTCACTATTGTGACCCTCCTTATGCCACAACATGTTTTTAGATGTTTTGCTGCACATGAATAACCGTTGTAGTCGCGGTATGAGCAGAAAGTACCGAAGAGTCTTTGCTGCTATTGGTTTCCCATTTCTCCTGACTTGAGTTTTTAGCTTGAGAACAGAACCCTTCCGCGTCTTTTGCTTCCATCTTGAAGTCCCGCAGCGTTTGCACCTTGTCAAATTCTTGATCATCACCCCGGTATAACATGCAATCGTTTGGGCATGCATCTATTTTCTTGTATTCAATACCCAGCTTCCTAATAATCTTTTTGGCCTCATAGAATATTATCTGAAGTTTAGCGTGCTCAAAAATATCTCGCAACAAATCTAGGATCATTGACATCGCCTTGTCACTAACACCACACATGCACTTTATATGGTAAAACTTTACTAGAAATGATAGCTTCGAGTATTTTGAATATTTGGGATATAGTTCTTGCTCTCCGTCTGCAAGTAAATCATCAAAATTTCTTGCGGCACGACTTGGCCCGTCATATAAATTCGGAAATTCTTGTTCATCATCGTCAACATCTTCATCCATTGTGGTGTCATCGGCGACGTGTGGAATTGAGAATTCAAATGCCTCGTTGACCATTTGCGTCATTGGATTTACTTGGGAGAGTGGATTATCGTTTATGCACGTACACCTTGTGCCCTCGTCAGAGGGTTTTTCGCCGTGATGAATACAGATAGTGTTTTCGGGAGAAACGGCCTCATCAACAGGTGGTCGTACGTATCTTCTCTTGTTTGCATATAAGTTGAAAGCCACACTTTGAACAAGGACATTTTATCATTCCATCTGACGATGCATTAGCAAATGCGAAGTCTAAAATATTATTCAATCCTTAATTATATTCTGCACTGTCTCATAGTTCTAAAATCTAACTTTTGTCCATATCTAATATAAAATAACAAAATTTTATAGTTCTTAATGTAAAACATACGAACTATTGGAATTATAACTATTTTAGTAAACAATGACAATATATTAAACACATAGCTAATTAAAAAAAAAACAGAAGATAAATATTAATATTGATTTATGTATTTAACTCACACTCTGTGAATTTTTTCACCCATTTTTATTTTTAAATATTAAAATTTTGGACTTGAATTTCAATACATTCTTTCAAATCAGTAATCTTATGGTCTTATTTATATAAGGTAAATTCACATCGTCATTATTATTTATTATTCTCATGGTATCTACTATGAGGTAGAACGTTAGTACGTTAATTAGTACTAGTAAAATTAAAAGGAGTTATCTATTTATTTATTTGTTTGTAATTTTTATATTTGTTTGTAATAACAAGATAATCTTTATTTTATAATTTTTTGCCATTATCCTAATTTTTTAAATTTTGCCTACTGATTCGTAATATCTAGGGCAGACCACATAAAGTATGTTTGACAATTACGTTAATAGTTGATATTTTGTATATATTTTTTTCTCCTCAAATTTTTTACTTGATTCACATGAATATGCTAGTTATTATTGGTCTTAATAATTTTATTAGTAATTTTATTATCATCATTAATAATTTTTTATTATATTTTAACCATTTTTATTTTTTGTTATTTTATTTTTTAATTTTTTTGTTAATGTGAATTATTGATTTTGTTAAAAGCACAAAATAAATAAATAAAAACAGTCTATACATAACAATAGAGTCACAAGTAACATAATTTTATCGCTCAAAATAAAATTAAATTAAATAATACTGCGAGTTTTAGTATAACTATAAATTCATTTTTGTTTGATATTGTAAAATTTATAAATTAAACTCTTGTGTATAGTTTACTATTCTAATTTTTTTTATAATGTGTGAAATTGTTCATATTAACCATGATCAATTAAATAAAAGATTAAGTATAGTGTAAAAAATTAGAACCCAAAACACCCATGCAAATAAAGTTATTGAGAGTACTAAAAAAAATACTAATTTAAATTTATTTTTTATAATGTAACAAATAATTATTAACATTTACTACAAACAGAAAAATTATTGACTTTTATGTTATCTTTAATTGGCTAAATAAATAATATTATAAAATTGAAAAATTATTGACGTATTAAAATAGAGTACTATAAAGTAACAAAAAAAGAATACTATAAAAAATATTAAAAGACTAAATATATTTAAAAATATTATTATAATTTAATTTTATAATTCTTTAGTTATTAACTAATTATAATGCAATAAGTGATTTTAATTAATATTACTAAAAAAATATGCATTCTACCAACATAAAACATATTTTGCTATAATAAATCATAAATTTGTTTATATACTCAAATCTCTCATAAAAATTTTGTATTTTACAAAAAATTATCAAATTAAATCTCTCATAAATTAAACTAACATCCACTTGACATATAAAATGATATATTAGATTCAGATTAGTTTAAATTAAAAATCTATAAAAATAAAAAACTATTATTCAACTTATTATTATTATTATTATTATTATTATTATTATTATTATTATTATTATTATTATTATTATTATTATCTCATATGTAATTTTTATACACAATTTTTGATAATAAAATTATTTTATATTAAATTATTTAAATTAAGAGAAGAAAACTGCATATTAAATTGAAAACAAAATTTCTAAACTATTATAGTTTATCATCAGTTATGATTCCAATGAAACTTTTGGCACTCAGTGAAGAAATCGAAGACAAAAAAATGAGTCGATCACTTTCAACAAACTAGTTCTGAGATTGAAAGAAAGAAAATCTAAGAAAAAAGTAAAATGGACCTGCCACTTAGAAGAAGCATAGTGGCAATTCGTACGCATTACACGTCTCTCTCTCAATTTTATTATCATTTGTCAAATAAATAAACACATTCCTATTTTATGATAAACATCATACATCATCAATTTATCCTCGAACATAAATCCAAAAGCAACCTCCTCCCAGTTTTAATTTGATGTGATCGTAATCAAACTTCATGGTTTCCAAGAAGTTTATGAATCGTAATAATCTTCATTTCGACGTATGCATTGTTGCACTCACCACGTGATACAGCTATATATGGTATGTAGGGTGTGTATGTCTTTTCTGAATGAAATAGGTCAATGAAAGAGCGAAAGAAGCATGAGTTATGTTGAATAAATAATTGTCTAGGTGGAATGAAAAATAAGAAAACCAAAACAGAAATTTTGAAGGTAAAAAACAGAGAACTAGTTGACCTGTAAATGGATATATATTTCATCCTAGTACTCCATATTAATTTTTTATTGAAGTATGCTATTAATTTTAGCTAATACTTTTTAAATATTGTCAAAGTTTCATAACTGTTGTAATTATTATAATTATAATCATCATAGAATATGCTATATATAATAAATAAGAAGATATATAATAGATTATATATTATAAATTATTTATTATCTATAATCTATATATTATTTATTTTTGTATATATATAATATAACAAATTAACAATTCTGTTAGATAATCAAAAAAAATCTAATCAATAACAAGCTAACAAGCATTTTTAAACTTCACTTCATATTTATTAATTATCATTAATAAATTATTATTTAAATTTTAATTTTTAAAAAATAAATTATTCATTATTCATTATTTACCTATATTTTTCATAATACAAATGTTTGTAAGGTGGCCATGTAACTCATGTTTTCCTTCACGCAAATGACCAACTTTGGAGATTAAGGCTTTTCTCCCTCGCGTGGCTGTAAAACCACCTTCATTTTTTTTTCCATTTAAACCCCCACTCATAAATTTTCTAGCCCCACCAGCCCCATTTTCATACATATTAATACCCCTCTTCTCTTCTTCTCTTTCCTTATCAAATATTATTATGCTTGCATTAAAACCCTAGCTTTTCCCATAGAGGTATCTATATATATATAGTCATCAAAAGAAAAGAGTAGTAGTGAGGACGTTTACCGATTAGACATGAGTGCAAGCACAAGCCGTGGCGGCGGCCGCGGCGGCGGTAGCAGTGGCGCTAGTGGGAGTGGTACCAAAGGTAAGGGTAGTGGCGGTCCTTGCGGCGCTTGCAAGTTTCTGAGGAAGAAATGTGATCCGGGATGTGTCTTTGCTCCGTACTTCGATCCTGATCAAGGTGCAATCTACTTTGCATCGGTGCACAAGGTTTTTGGGGCTAGCAACGTTGGTAAGCTTCTTTCCAAAATTCCAGTTCATAAGAGGCTTGATGCTGTTATTAGTATTTGTTATGAAGCACAAGCACGAATGAGAGACCCTGTTTATGGATGTGTTGGTCAAATCTGTACCCTTCAACAACAGGTACTATTTATTTTCAAATTTTCAATTGAGATTACTCGTCATATAACATAAATTAAGATGATTACTCATCTTACTTTATTTAGCATTTATTTTACACTACAACAATTAATGAATGTAAAATAAAATAAATTATGATGAATTTTGGCTAAATTTTTTTTGTTATTAAATATTTTTTTATTTAAAATTTTCAATTGAGATTACTCATCATATAACATAAATTAAGATGATTATGTGATCCATTCTGATGTGTTCTTCGTAGTTCATTGTTTGCTTCCTTTGGCTATCTTAATTCTACAATAAACTAATTAAATAAATATTTAGGTTTTAGTAATCTCATCTTCTTATGTATTTTTCACCTTGACTCGGGAATAAATAAATTTTTAACGTACAAAATATATAATTATGATAGAATACACAAATTAAAAATTGTTATATTTAATTTACAAGGTAATATGTTGAGTGTATAAAAAATATTATTTTTAATGCTATATATTTCGATTCATTTTAGTATAATTAAAAGTATTTTAAGGACATGATGAGTTACAATAAGGAAATAAATTTCTAAAAATAAAAAATAAAAATACAAACTACCCATTAACTTTTATAATACATTTAACGCATAACAATTTAAAAAAAATATAATTAATTTATATTTTTTATTCAAAATTCAAATTTCGAATACTTGTTAATTACCAAGACTTTTCTGAATATACATTAAATTTTAAGAATACGAAAACAAAACCAAATTTATAGTAGTCTTGTAACTTCTTTCATTTTAATTTGTTTGTTAGCAAATAAATGAGAATGGATTAACAACCCCCATTTTCAGATGTTCACACCGCTTTTGGATGGTTTTCGTGCCATTTTTGCACAAATTAAGTGAAAGCACGAAAGGAGAGACTGAAATTGAATCTACTACTTTCAATTTTGTATATGTTGATGAATATATAGTAATTTGTTTAGGAAAGCCTCTAATAAACGAAGTTTAATTTATGTTTTAATTCTAAGATGAAAACTCACGTACAAATTAATATTTAAAAATTATTAAATAATTTAATAAATTTGACTAAATTATCATCTAATAATTCTTAACTATTAATTTCACACGAAAATAATTATATATAAATCTTCACCTAATTCTAATACGTAAATAAAAAGATCTCTCTAATCTGCATTAGTATTCCTTCAACACAATACCTTATTACCAGAAATGCTTTGTGTGCACCAAAAAATAAAATAGAAAAGAAAAGAGAAAAAATTGTTAAAAAATAATATTTTAATTTGTTTTTTATTTTTATTTTTTTTATAAAATTTTAAAAATAAAAATGTAAATCAACCCATCTTAAAAATTACCAGCGAATTTCTAAACATTTCAATGAAATTAAGCCACAACTCTTAATTAAATTATTAGACCGGTTAACAACAAATTTAGAAAAAAAAATGATCAAATGATAAGTGGTTGGATGTAACATGAATTTAGTTCTTAGTTTTTGCTGGTTTTAGGGGGATATGGTTGGTTAGTTTCTAGGGCTTAATTAAACAATATTATAGTCACTGTCTTTAATTTTTTTTTCTAAAGGACCAAAATATATGTATTCTGATATTTTTTTTCTTAAAATGAACATAAAAATAAAAATGAATATCACATTTCATAACTTTTAATTACACTCATTTTCTTTCAAACAAAGCTACGAAATTAACATGTAACTCTAACTTTATTATCAGACATACAAACATAGCTTTAGTCTCACTTAATCAATAGAATCCACCTAGTGAGTTAGAAACTTGTTGTATTTCTAAGACAATTTTTTTTAATACAGTTAGAGTAATACTTTAAATTAATTAATCAGTTTCTATTTTCTAGAAAAATATAAAACTAATTTTTTTAAGAGTATATACATACATAAATCTCCAAAAATTTTTGTGTTTTGACATTTTTATCCCAAAAATTTTTTATTACGTTGAGATTTCTAAACTTTACAAAAATAAGACATATAAAAATTTTTGTCACACTTTCGAAAATTTATTTATCGAATTGAAAATAATAGGTCTGAGTTAGTGGTAGAACTTGAAACAAAAATTTAACATTAAAATTTAATAATAATATTATTTATATTAAAATAAAATTTGTAAATATAATTATTCTTTAAGTTTGTTACTAATAAGATAATAATCAATAATTCTATATATAAAAAATATAAAATAGTTTATAATTATACTCTTTAAATCTTTAGTGACTTGAAATCTTCAATAATTGAATCAGAACTAAATTTTTCAGCAATTTCTTTCTCAATTTCTTTTTTTTTATTATTTTCATTGCTGAAAATGATTGCTTGTTGTAAAACTGGAAGAGTTAATAGGAGACGAATCAATCTATCAATCAAGAGAATTGCTTGTTGAATAAAGAGACGCGAAATACGAATAAAGAAACTGTTAGTGAACCTGGGTACTTTAAGTCATAATAAAGTATTTAAGCCAATTGAACTATTTTTTATTTTTTTTAAAAAATACTACTAATTTTTTTTATAAAAAAATTGGGGAACCATAGTTCCCATTATCTTAACTAAACTCCGCCTCTAAGTCTGACTAACGTACAATTTTTTTGAAACAACAAATTTTCCTATCTAAAATTTCTTACTATTTGGATATATACTTTTTTTAAAAAATATTAAAGATTAATTATTTTTTTATTAATAATTAGATATCTAATATTTAAAAAAATAGAGATCAAATTATTATTATTATTATTATTATTATTATTATTATTATTATTATTATTATTATTATTATTATTAATTAATTAATTAATTAATTAATTAATTAATCCGATATAAAAATTGTTATTGGTAAATTTGAGATATATGTATTATGGGGTTTCTGAATGAACATCAATGTGGATTGTATATTACACATGTAAATATGGCATGAATTAATGTTGTCCATACTCGAGTTGCATGAGATGGCTTAACTGTAGATCAAAATTTCTTTTTCACAAAAATTAAGTTGGGTTTATAAGATACAAAATCATCTATGTGAAAAGCTCTTACATAAAAGAAGCGCACTAAATGTTATAAATTATTCGTTTAAACTTTAAACTTTGAAAAATGATGATTCATAGTATGTATGCCTTTTTTATAATAATTTTCTTTTGAATAAAGTTATATAATTCAAATTTATTACTTTATAAATTAACACATTTTTTCTTATGATTTTAAAAAGTTGGGATGTTCTAAGTGTGTACGTAAAAAATCAGTTATTAAATTAGTTATCGGTATAAAATATATATTAAAATATGAAATAATATTAAAAATAAATCAAATAATATATGTATTTATATACAAATATCTAATATTAATTTAATAATTAATTTTTTATGTGTACATAGTATTTTTTTTGAAGATATTTAAAAAATATTTTTTAAAATTAACTTGTGTTTATTACAACTAAAAAGTTAATAAAATCTTATATATTAATAAATATTTAGATTTACTCTTAATTAAATTATTGATGAAAAATTTTATTTGCAATCAAATTTTTTATTTATGTCTATTATAATTATTTTAAATTTTAAAATTATTTTTCTAAATACATTATTATTGTTTGTATATATTTATTGAAAGTTATTTTTAATTTACTAAATATAAATACTACTATTAAAAAAATTATCTTTTTAAAATCAACTTTAATCAACTTCTTACAAAAAGTAAAATATTTATCAAATTAAACATAAAATTTATTACAAGTTTGATACACAGACATATCACATAATGAGATCTTAATTAAGTGAATGAAACTCTCTAATAATGAATCATGAAGAGAGAATAATAAAAGATGTAAAGGGAAAAAAGTTTCTAAGAGTATAATATTAGTGAGTATCAAAAAGTTATTACTATACAAAATTCAAATTCATAGTTTCATTTTTTTCTTTGTACAATATAATTAGGTGAAAACTCAAGTACATTTAATTTCATATAATGTTGATAACTAAAATTCGTTAAAAATTTAACAGATTTGACTAAATTATCATCTAACAACTCTTAGCTATTAATTTTAACTATACCTGAATTTTCATCTATAATCATATTACAATCAATTATCTAAGTGTCTTTCTTGTATAAAGATATTGGTTTATATAACCATTCTTGATTGCTATGATAGGATCTTTTTTTATGATGTATGTTGTTAAACTTGCTTATGCTACTTATGAGTATTGGTTAACAATAATAATTTCTCCCCATGAAGTGGATATCCGCGAGGATTTACCTGTCGAGAGATGAATTTGGAGAGTATTTTTTACTCATAAAAACAAAGGACGAATATCCGATTAATAAACGGGGTAGTAAAAGTAGAAGAAGAAGTATCCTCCCCGTGGATATTTGTTTAATACCCATTAGTATAAAATTACTATAATATCTCCAATATATATATATATATATATATATATATATATATATATATATATATATATATATATATACGTCTCTGGTGGCCGTGGTTTCAGTGGCTAGTAGTGGCTATAGGTTGACCAACCAATGAGAAACTGACAGTTAGAGTGTGGTATATTGTCCTCAAGCCTTGTATTAATTTGTTAGTTACGGTAAATCTTGTTTAGTTTCTTAAGGCTAGTGGTGTAGATAAATGATTAGCCAAGGGATATGGATGTCATTTAGTGGAATAGCCTGTTGGCGATTGAGGGCGTGGCCAGCAACCACCAAAAATGGGCGAGATGTGCAATGTACATTGTTAGAGAAAATCAGCGCGCGATGGAAGAAGGCCACGTGGTTTTGATGTCAAATTTTGTGGGCTTAATCACTCTAGCGGCAGCATCTCCGTTCTTCAAGGACATCAAGCACCTGAGACATATGAATGATGGAGATAGCGAAGCTTTTCATTTGAAGAGAATATCAAGCACTGCAAATCAAGCTCGAGGGTGGCAGAGAGAAGGCTTGAGGACCTCGTCAGCGCAGTGGTGGTCCAAACCACCAACAGAGCCAGAAAACTCCAGTGCACACCAGAGATCAAGCAGCAGCAGCGACAAGCAGCAATACCTTCTGTTGAGGCGGACTAGGTCAGATCCAAGTGCATCAATGATGGCGGGATGGAATGGGTGGATATCTTCTTGTAGCAAGTGTAGAGGAAAGGCTGCAAGGAAGGTGGAGC
>NW_027255689.1:0-12865 GCF_003086295.3 Arachis hypogaea
TGGTCAGCAGTTCTTTTATGTACTTAATGTATGAGGGCATCTGTTGGAGAGCTTTAATGAATGGTATGTTTATATGAAGAGATGCAAACATATCAAGGAACCTTGAGTATATTCTTCTTGATTCACCACCTTCTAGTCTTTGAGGAAAAGGTGCATATGGGTTCAGACCCTCTTCATTTAGCTTCTCCTTCTGTGGAGGGTTGGGTTCCTGATTTCTCTCCTCATGCTTATCTTCTGGACTGTCTTGAAGATGTTTTGCTTGTGTGACTGCTTCCCCCACACTCACTTCATCACTAGTGGTGATCACCTTGCACTCTTCCCATCTTACTTTCTTAGCTTCTCCTCTGGGGTTCTTCTCTGTGTCACTTGGGAAGCTGTCAGTGGACTTAGGAATTTGCTGGGATAGATATCCTACTTGGGATTCCAACCTTTTTGATGGTATATCCTTGGTTCTTGATGTTGGTTCGCACCTCATCCTTGAATGCTTTGTTGTCCTATACTTCCTTGCATAAACCTTCAAGTAAGATTTCAATTCTAGAGAGTCTATCCTCAGAGTATGATGGTGGGTTTAGGTTATAAGAGTGAGGGTGATCATGCTGGTTTTGATATAGGTGTTGAGGAGTGTGGTTAGGTGGTTGTTGATATGATGTTTGTGATGAATGTTGGTGGACAGCATGGTTGTTAGGATTGTGATTTTGACATCTCTGATCTTGGCCTTGGTCTTGTTGGTTCTCCATCCAAAGTTGGGGTGGTTCTTCCATCCTGGATTGTAAGTTTTGGAGTATGGATCATGATTCTGCCTTGATGAATTACCAACATAGTTGGCTTGCTCCCATTCACCTCCTTCCTCAGTGTTTACTCTTCTTAGGTTGATGATTGTGTGGTGACTACTACAACTTGGTTCTTCCATTTGCTTTGTAAGGTCAGCTAGTTGCTTGGCAATCATCTTGTTCTGAGCTAGTAGTGCATCAACATGGTTCGTTCCATTACACCTCGGGTGTTGCTCCTCTTAGAAGCATAGAAGTAGTCATTCTCAGCTACAGTCTCAATGACATCTATGGCTTCTTCAATAGTCTTTTTCTTATTCAAAGATCCTCCGGATGAGTGGTCTACTGCCTTCTTCGATTCATACGAGAGTCCCTCATAGAAAATATGCAGCTGTACCCATTCATTGAACATGTCCGGTGGGTACCTTCTTGTCAAATCCTTAAACTTCTCCCACGCTTCATAGAGAGTCTCACCATCTTGTTGCCTGAAAGTTTGTACCTCAGCTCTCAGCCTGTTGATCCTTTTAGGAGGTAGAACCTTGCCAAGAATTTGTTCACCACATCTTCCCATGCTGTTAAAATCTCCTTTAGAAAAGACTCCAACCATTTAGACGCCTTGTCCCAAAGTGAAAAGGGGAACAAGAGCAATCTGTAAACATCTGGGTGGATGCCATTAGACTTCACGGTGTCACATATTCATAGGAAGGTGGTTAAATGTTGATTTTGGGTCTTCTTGGGAACTTCCTCTAATGAACAGTTGTTCTGAACAGGGTGATGAGCGTGGGGTTTTAGCTCAAAGTTGTTAGCATGTATGTTGGCTTTTGGATGCTGCTTTACAGTTGCCTGGGTCTGGGTTGATGTAAGGATCCTAGAACCCTTTCTTCCTGTCATTCATGATCACATGGCCATCTCTGGCATGGTTATGAGCTTCTCTTCCATGTTTCATCCTGCCTGTTGTTCAAAGAATTCCTCCTCTTCCTCTGGCTCCTAACAAACTCTTTTTGCCTCTTGCTTCCCTCCTTTTTCTAAGGAGAGTCCTCTAGGTTCAGAATCAAAGGGTGTTGAAGCTCCGCTTCTTCTACCTGTCATACAACCAGCACAGCTCACAGCAAGAAAGAAATTGCAGAAATTATAATGTTAAAGTGATTGTTAGTGTGAGTGGTGCAAATTGTCAAACAGTTAGTGGGTTAGTGAACATAATTGTAAATAATGTGGGAAAAATAAAGGGAAGATAAGGAAAGGGAAGAAGTAACTGTAACTGAAAGTAAACAGCTAAACAAAATGAACAAAAGAAAAAATGCTCAATCTAGTGATGCTTCCAACTTAATCATTGTTGATTCAAAAATCAATCTCCGGCAACCGGCACCGATAATAAATTGATGCATAGGAATTTGTCTCTCAACAGAATTTCCTTCGGCAAGTATACTGAATTGCCGTCAAGTAAAAACTCATAATAGAGTGAGGTCGAATCCCACAGGGATTGATTGGTCAAGCAATTTTAATTGGAAGAATGCTCTTGTTGAGCTAAGCAGATAGTGGATATAGAATTGCAGAAAATAAAATGGCAGGAAAGTAAAATGATAGAAAATAAAGTACAGAATCTTAAATAGGGAATTAGGGTGATTAGCATGAAAAGTAAATGACAGAAAGTAAAGAGAATGGGTAAGATCGGAAATGGGGAAATCATTGGGTTCAGGAGGTATTGCATTCTCTGGATCAAGTTCATTCTCATCTATTCTCAATCAATGCATTCATTGATGCTCCTTGCAATCTAAGTGATTGGATCCCAATTCCTTGGCAATCCAATCTCTCTAAACTTGAACAATTGCCCTTCCTTGATTAATTGCTCATGAGAGAGATGAGCATGGTCACTGATTATACAACATGATTTCCAAATCAAAGTGTTGGTAAGGTTAAATGTCACAATACCCATCCAAACCCCAATTTTGTCCAACATGAAAAGCATTTCTAGCATGATCTCCTCATCCCTTTTCCAAGGCTCAAGGAAAATCCAATTATGGAGAGTTTCTTTCCCAAGATAAAAATCTAATTAGATGAAGATTGAAAGCTTTCTAGTAAGATCAAAAAAAGAAAGAGAAGAAAATGAAAACTATGATACCATCAAATTACAACAGATCTCCCTAACCCAATGAAAGGGTTTAGTTGTTCATAGCCTGGAAAAATGGAAATTAGGAAGAAGAAAGATACATTCTAACTCTGAAGTTGTAGAAAGTAAAATATACAGAGTGTGGTTTCTCCAATGTGCCAATCTCCTTTCTAGTTCAAAACTACTCCTATATATACTACTCTTCTTAGTCTTCTAGTCAATTCTGCAAGTCTTGGATATGGCCTTTGATCTTAAGTTGAAGCAGTTGGGAATCTTCAGTGGGCTCAGCTTTAGTTGCAGAGAGGAAAGTGATGTAAGCCTGGACTTTGGCTTGGGGCGTTAGTAGCGTTAACGCTGAGTGACATTATGGGTTCGAGAATGTTAGTGGCAATCACTTTTCTCACTAACGTTCCCCACCACATGGCCCACATTAACTCCAATGTTAGTGGTACTAACGTGACCACTAACGTTGCCTTACAAACCTTCGCAGGCATTATTGGGACTCACCTTTCCCAATAATGTTGCCTTGTGCCCCTAGTCCTCATGTAGAGCTCACGTTAACTAAGTTAACGTGGCTATTAACTTGGTTATAAAATGCCATCCAATGTTAGTGACAAAGGTGAGTGTCACTCGTTGCTTCAACTCCACTCACGTTACTCAGTGTGGCTTAACGTGACCCCTCGTGGCAACGCACTTGACCAACGTTAGTGACAAATGAGTGTCACTACGTTGGCATTGTCCTCTCTTCCAGTTAGAGTCCACGTTAACTTGTTACGTGTCTTAACGTGGTTCATTGACATCTTGGGCTTATTGATCATTAATCGTTGGATCTTTTTTTTCTCGTTAATACACGTTATTTTAACGTCTTACGTGCTCTGTGTTGGGCGTTACTTGTACTTTTCTATTTGTTCCGGTGGTTATGAACGTGTAGCTCGGTCGTCTGGCAAGACCCGAGGTGAGGGTTCTGTGACCCGAGCTTGATGTGCCGAGCGGCTGGTGGTTGTACCTGCAATGACACTCCGATGCTTAAGTTAGCATGGGTCCAAGCAGATATTGAGTAGAATTAGAGTATGAGTTATACCTGGGTGCTCCAGTGTATTTATAGTAGTTGGTCGTGATCTTCCCTGGATAAGATATTCTTATCTTATCTTATCTTTTGGGAGTTTTATCTCTATCTTTGTGGAACCGCCTTTCCAAGGCCTTTTCGGCCTTTAGGTTTTGGGCTTCGTTCCTTTTGATGGGCCTTCTTAGCTTATTTGTCCGAGGTCCGACCTCAGGCGTGGGCCTTGGGACGAGGTCGGACCTTCTATGAACTTCCCGAGTTTGGGGAGCTCGGTCAGGGTATGAACAGTGCCCCTGCCGAGTTCGTCCTTTTTGAGAGGTCGAGCTCGGGCATAGTAGTTTTTTCAAAAATTTGAAAACGGCCGTTTCAGCATTTATTGCTTTTTACCGTTTCTCCTCGATTTCCGTTCGGGCTCTTTGAAGGCATTATTTATTTGCCCCTTTCCTCATTTTCTTCGTTTATTCTGTTCCTTTCCATTTTCTGAGTTTTCGCCACCTCTCCTTCGAGCGTCGCTCCTTCTTTGTTCTTCTTCTCCGATTTTTCTGTGCGTTTTTCCGGGGTTTCCTCTGCGCCGCCGTTTTCGTTCTCCTTGCATCGGAGCTCGTCGTCTTCTTCCTTTCTTCCAGGTTTGTTCTCGTCTTCATTTTCTTTGCGCACATATGCTTCTGTTTCTTTTTCTTCTATGCCTGGGTTGCCCCGAAAAGAGGCGCCGCCATTGCTTTGGTTGTGTGGGGGGGGGGGCTCTTTTCTCTTGGTATTTTGTTTTCGGGTTTCTGTATTTTCTTCTAAAAGAACTTGGTTTTCTCGCTTTGCTGAATGGGTTTTTGCTATCTGCCTTTATGTGATTTTTGCCTTGCTGTTGTATTCTTCTTTGTAGGCAAGATTTTTATGTCTCGAAAGGTTCTGCAAGCGATGTCGACCAAGATTCCGAGTGGTCTTGGTTGGGTAGATCCTGTTCCTTTAAGAGTCCCTTCTGTGGTAGATTCTGAATATTTAGCTAGGTTTCGTAGGCAATGTAGCATATGTGAAGATAGAGAGTCTGAGAGGGATTATGAGTTAGTAGCCCCGGATTCCGAGGAGAGAGTGTGCTTCCCGCCTTTAGATAGTTCGAGAAGCTCTTTTTTACGCTTATGATTGCTTTTTTTCTAAGCTGAGTGTCCGACTTCCTTTTACCGACCTGGAGTCCGAGGTGTTGTGGTCTTGTAACCTTGCCCCTACGCAGCTCCATCCAAATTCCTGGGCATTTTTAAAGCTGTTCCAACTTTTGTGTCAGTTTTTGGGTGTCTCCCCCTCTATTTCTCTTTTTTCCTATTTGTTTGTGTTGACGAAGCCGGGTTCGGGTGGAGGGAAGGTGTCCTGGGTCTCCTTTAGGGCTAACCAGGGGAGAAAGTTTTGTACCCTGTATGATGAGTCCTTTCACGATTTTAAGAACTTTTATTTCAAGGTCCGGGCCACTGGGGACGTCCAACCTTTCTTTTTAGATGAGAGTGGGGAGCCTTCCTTTCCTCTTTGTTGGCAGGAGAATGTAGTGTCTGTTAAGTATACCTTTGAGAGTCTAGATGAGGTGGAGCAGGATTTTGTGGGTGTGGTGAGCAGTTTATGGGTCGGGCACCTCACTTGGACACGAAGAAAATGTTGGGAGATCCAAGCCTTCTCCGTTCCGAGTTAGGTAGTTCCCGACCTCTTCCGAAATTCTTCTTTTTAGTATTTTGGTTTTGCTTGTTTTTGGTGGAATTTCTGTTGTGGTAATCCTTTTCTTCATTTCTTGCAGAGATGTCTTCTCAGGCTGATTCCATGAAATTCTTACGTCGGACGAAGAAGTCGGTGGCTGCTCGAAATATCGAGGCCGGGGAGGCTTCTGCCCGATCTTCTCCGCCGAAGGCTACTGTGGGTGTTCAGACTCGGTCGAAGACTATTCCGACTCCCCAGTTCGAGCTATAAGTCAGGATCCTCCGACCTCTGGCCTGCTACTTCTTCTCCTCCTCCGTTCTCGGGTCCTCCTCCCAAGAAGCAGAAGACCTCTCAAGAGCTTGCCGGTTTCAATGATAAGGACTTCGATGCTCTTGGTTGGATCGAGCAGCACATTCTCCCTCAGACTTTCATTTCTACTGATGATGTGTCTATGGAGCATCATTTTTAATATATGGCGCGGAGCTGTGTCCGGATGGCTAGTCTTCATGCCGCTATTGCTCGGGAGTTCAAGAAATCCCCCATTGGTGCGACCAGCTCCCGACTTGATAAGGCTCGTTCCGAGCTTGATAAGATTAGTCAACTGAAGGCTGCCCGGATTGCTGAGCTGGAGGCCTCCTTGGAGAAAGAGAAAACTAAAGCTACCGCGGCTGTGGCGGCAGCGAAGACATCGGAGGAGATGGCGAAGGCGGCTACAGAAAATTATACCAAGCTATATACCGAGCTTGTGGAGACAAGGGAGGAGTTGCAATCCGCGCAGGACAAGTTTTACGAGCTGGAAGGTCATGTGGCCAAGGGCATGGATGCCATGTTCGAGAATTTGAAGGCTCAGGTCCGAGTTCTTGCTCCCGACCTAGATCTGAGCTTATTCAGTACGGATAACGTCGTTGTGGATGGCCAGATTGTTCCTGCTCCTACTGAGGATGAGGTCCCGATGTCCGACCCCAAAGTTTCGGTTGAGAACCCGACTTCCCCTTTGGTCGGGGATAGACCTGGTGTGGAGGCTTCAAATCGGGATGACGTTGCCGTCGATGCGGTTCCGATATCTATGTTTCCTCCGCAGCCTGCTGTTGATGTGGAGTCCGGAAGGACCTTGATCCTCTGTAATCTTTTTGTTTTTGGTGTTTTGCCCGATTGTGGGCTTTTTGTTTTCGGATGGTTTTGTGAACGCTTTGGACACCTTTTGCTTATTAGCTACTTTGTAGTAACTTTATTATGCGGTGTTTTTGTTCGCGTTTTTGACTTTTTGTTCCGCTTTCGTGCTTTTTAGTCGTTTTTAGGATAACAACTTTTTAGCTAGCGTTTTCGGAACTTCCTTTGATTTTGTTCTTTCGCTTGTACTTTTTAGTTGCTTTTGTAAAGCAACTTTTTAGTAAGCGTTTTCGGAGCTTCCTTCGATTTCGTTCTTCCGCTTTGTACTTTTTAGTTGCTTTTGTAAAGCAACTTTTTAGTAAGCGTTTTCGGAGCTTCCTTCGATTTCGTTCTTCCGCTTTGTACTTTTTAGTTGCTTTTGTAAAGCAACTTTTTAGTAAGCGTTTTCGGAGCTACCTTCGATTTCGTTCTTCCGCTTTGTACTTTTTAGTTGCTTATGTAAAGCAACTTTTTAGTAAGCGTTTTTTCGAAATCTTGGTTCTCGCCGTTTTAAGGCTTCTTTCTTGGGTCCGAGCTTTTTCTCGGATCTCGGGTGCTCGAGTACCTCCTTTTTGTTAGGTCCGACTTTGTCGTTGGTCGGCCCTTTTCAAGTTATTTCTGTAATCTCTTTTTATTTGGCTTTTCGAGCCATTTCAGAGTTACTATATAACTTTCCCTTTGTCGGGTCCGACTTCGTCGTTGGTCGGCCTTTTTAAGTTATTTTTGTAACCTCTTTTTTATTTGGCTTTTCGAGCCATTTCAGAGTTACTTTATAACTTCTCACATTAATTTGAACCTCGTCGCTTTATCTTTGCCGACCTTGTATGGTCTCTTGGCAAATGATTTTTTTGCGTTTTGCCGAGCATAAATTAATGCGCCTTGGTGGGGTACTTTCTAGGATTTGCTTCATTATGAGGAAGAGAAAATAGAGAAATTTGATTAGTATTGAAAAAGAAAGAATATTTACAGAATGTTTACCCTTTGACTAGGTCGGGTATCCTACTTAACCGGGTGTCTCATTAAAAAACCCTTGTAGGGAAAAAGAGTACACCTCGGGTTAAGTTTTTCTAGCTGTAGTACCGTCTTAGATTACAGGCGTGCCAGGCCCTGGGCAGCTCATTGCCTTCTAGGTCGGATATTTTGTAGTAGCCTGTCCCTAAGACTTCTGTTACCTTGTAGGGCCCTTTCCAATTTGCGGCTAGCTTTCCTTCTCCCGACTTTTGTGTTCCGATGTCATTTCGGATTAGAATCAGGTCGTGAATGGAGAAACTTCGCTTTATTACCTTTTGATTGTATCTGAGGCCGTTCGCCGTTTTAAGGCTTCTTCTCGGATTCGGGCTCTTTCTCGGACCTCGGGGAGGAGGTCGAGTTCTTCCCTTTGTGCCTGTGGGTTGCTCCTTCGTTGTAGAAGATGACTCTGGGCGACCCTTCATCTATTTCGATAGGAATCATTGCCTCTATCCCGTAAGCTAGTCGGAATGGGGATTCTCCCGTTGTAGAGTGCGGGGTTGTCCGATATGCCCATAGTACCTGGGGGAGTTCTTCGGCCCATGCCCCTTTGGCCTCTTGGAGTCTTCGTTTTAACCCGGCCAAGATGACTTTATTTGCAGCCTCTGCTTGTCCATTGGCTTGTGGGTGCTCGACCGATGTGAATTGCTGTTTGATTTTAGTTCGGCCACCAAGTTCTGAAACTTGTGTCCGTGAACTGTGTTCCATTGTCTGTTGTGATGGAGTAGGGGACTCCGAACCTCGTGACAATGTTTTTGTATAGGAATCTACGGCTTTTCTGAGCCGTAATAGTGGCTAAGGGTTCAGCTTCGATCCACTTTGTGAAGTAGTCGACCCCTACTATGAGGTATTTGACTTGCCCCGGTCCTTGTGGAAACGGGCCGAGTAGGTCGAGTCCCCATTTTGCGAAGGGCCATGGCGCAGTGATGCTGATAAGGTCTTCGGGCGGCGCCTTGTGAAAATTCGCGTGTTTTTGGCAGGGGGGCATATTTTCACAAACTCCGTTGCGTCTCTTTGCAAGGTCGGCCAGTAGAACCCGGCTCTGACTACTTTTTTGGATAGTGCCCGAGCTCCGAGATGGTTCCCACACATGCCTTCGTGGACCTCTTCGAGGGCGCTTTTTGTTTCTGAGGTCGGAACGCACCTAAGGAGGGGTTTGAGAATCCTCTTCTGTATAATACGTCGTGAATTAATGTATAATTCTGGGCGTCCTTTGTAAGCCTTTTAGCTTCTTTTCTTTCGGCGGGGAGAGTTCCCGACTTCAGGTAGTTGAGTATGGGGGTCATCCATCCTTGTTGTTGGTTGGATATATTTAGTATTTCTTCCTCTCTTAATACGGAGGGAGATTGTAAGGTTTCTTGGAGGAGACTTCTGTTGTTGCCTCCGGGTTTGGTGCTAGCAAGCTTTGAGAGGGCGTCTGCCCGGGCATTTCGCTCCCGAGGTATGTGCTGGATTTGTATTTCTGGAAGTGGCGTAACTGTGCCTGTGTTTGGTCCAGGTATTTTTCATAGTTGGGTCTTTGGCCTGGTAACTTCCATTTACTTGTGATGTGATGACCTGGGAGTCGCTGAAGATCGTGATTCTCTGGGCTCCGACCTCTTCGGCTAGTTTTAGACCTGCTAGTAGGGCCTCGTATTCGGCTTGGTTGTTCGAAGCCTGGAACTCGAATTTTAGGGATAATTCTATCCGGGTTCCTTGGTCGCTTTCAAGTATAACCCCGGCTCCGCTTCCTGTTTTGTTTGAGGACCCGTCGACATACAGGTTCCATGAGAGTGGGGTTCCAGGGGTCTCAGTGTATTCTGCGATGAAGTCGGCTAGATACTGGGATTTTATGGCAGTCCGAGCTTCATAGTGAAGGTCGAACTCGGACAGTTCCACCGCCCATTGTAGGATTCGTCCTGCCATGTCTATTTTTTGTAGGATGTGTCTCATGGGTTGGTTTGTCCGGACCTTGATGGTGTGGCTTGAAAGTAGGGACGGAGCCTCCGGGCTGTGAACACTAGGGCGTAGGCGAATTTTTCTATTTTCTGATAGTTTAACTCGGCCCCTTGTAGTGCCTTGCTTACAAAGTATATGGGGTGCTGTCCTTGGTCATTTTCTCGTATTAATGCTGAAGCACTGCTCGATGTCCGACCGAGAGGTATAATACGAGCTCTTCCCCTTTTAAAGGTCGGGTTAGGATTGGTGGCTGCCCGAGGAATTCCTTGAATTCTTGGAAGGCTTTTTCGCACTCCGGGGTCCACGCGAAGGTTTTCCCTTTCTTTAGGAGTGAGTAGAGAGGTATGATTTTATCGCTGATCCTGCCAAGAATCTTGCTAGGGCGGCTAGCCTTCCATTCAGTTGTTGTACTTCTTTGACACACGTCGGGCTCTTCATATTGAGTATCGCTTGGCATTTATCCGGGTTTGCTTCGATGCCTCTTTGAGTCAGCATGAAGCCTAAGAACTTTCCGGCTTCTGTGGCGAAGGTGCACTTTGTCGGGTTAAGTCTCATGTTGTGTTTCCTGAGGGTGTCGAAGACACTGGTGAGGTCGGCTATCAAGTTTCTGTCTTCTTGTGTCTTTACCAGCATGTCGTCGACATACACCTCTAGCTGTAGTCCGATGTGCTCTGAGAACACTTTATTCATTAGCCTCTGGTAGGTTGCCCCTGTGTTCTTCAGCCCGAAGGCATTACTACGTAGCAGTAGTTTGCCCTTGGGGTTATGAACGAGGTCTTTTCTTGGTCGGGTCCGTACATCGGGATTTGATTGTATCCCGAGTATGCATCCATGAAGGAGAGATATCTGTAGCCTGAGGCTGCGTCGACTAAGGCATCGATGTTTGGTAGTGGATTGGGTCTTTGGGGCAGGCTTTGTTGAGATCCGTGTAGTCGACGCACATCCTCCATTTTCCATTGGGCTTTTTTACCAGGACCACGTTTGCGAGCCATAGGGGGTATTTTACTTCCCTAATGAACCCTGCATCTAGTAGTGCTTGTACTTGTTCTTCTGTTGCTTGCATGCGTTCGGGCCCGAGCTTCCTGCGCCGTTGTTGGACAGGTCGGGATCCCGGGTACACTGATAGCTTATGGCACATGAGGTCGGGGCTTATGCCTGGCATGTCGGAGGCTTTTCAGGCGAAGAGGTCGGAATTCTCCCTTAAGAGGGTTATGAGTTCCTCCTTTAGGCCTGTTTCGAGGTTTGCTCCTATGTTTGTTATCTTTTCAGGGTGTGTTCCCGATTTGGATCTCTTCGGTTTTTCCCTCTGGTTGTGGCCGAAGATCTTCTCGGGCTTGAACTCGCCCGAGTTCTATTGTATTGACCTCTTTCCCCTTTAGGCTCATACTTTCGTTGTAGCATCGCCGTGCTAGTTTTTGGTCGCCTTTTAGGGTAGCGATTCCCTTTGCGGTAGGGAACTTCATACAGAGGTGTGGGGGTCGAGACTATAGCTGCCAGTCTGTTTAGGGTTGCCGTCCAATGAGGGCATTGTATGCTGAAGTGACGTCGACTCAATGTAGTCGATGTTTAATGTTTTAGTTTGCTCGCCTTTTCCGAAGGTAGTATGTAACGAGATGTATCCTAAGGGACGGATCGGGGTATCTCCTAGTCCAAATAGGTCGGTGGATAGGCCTTTAGTTCTTTTTCCTCAAGTCCGAGTTTGTCGAAGGCCGTTTTGAACAGGATATCTGCTGAGCTTCCCTGGTCAATCAGGGTTCGATGTAAGTTGGCGTTTGCTAGGATGATGGTGATCACCATTGGATCGTCGTGCTCGGGTATTATTCCTTGAGCATCTTCTCGGGTAAATGAGATAGTAGGTAACTTGGGCAAGGGGCTGTCTTCTCGGACATGGTAGACTTCTTTGAGGTGTCTTTTTCGTGAGGATCTGGATGTTCCTCCGCCTGCAAAACCTCCGTTTATCATGTGTATGTGCCTTTCAGGGGTTCGCGGGGTTCGTTCCGCCCGATCTTCGTTATCTCCCCGCCTCTCTTCCTGGTCTCTCTCCTTTCTCTGCTATGTATCTGTCGAGTTTTCCTTCTCTGGCCAGCTTTTCTATAACATTCTTTAGGTCGTGCAGTCGTTAGTAGAATGACCGTAGAGTTTGTGATATTCACAATATTCAGACCGATCTCTCCTGCTCTTTTGTGTTTAGAGGTCGGGGTGGTGGGATCTTTTCGGTGTGGCACACTTCTGTAGACGTCTACCAGGGAGACTCGGAGGGGGTGTAGCTGTGATACTTCCGTGGTTTGTCCGAGTTGGATTCTCTTTCCTTTTCTGTTCCCGATCTCGATCTCGGAGTGGGTAGGTTGATTCCTTCCTAGAAGAGTCTCTTAGCTGGGAGGTTTCCTCCATGTTGATATATTTTTCTGCTCGCTCCTGTACCTCGTATAGGGAGGTCGGGTATCGTTTGGATAGGGTTGGTAATGGTCCTTCTTTTAGGCCGTTTGCTAGTCCCATGATGGCCGTTCTGTGGGCAAGTGTTGTATGTCCAGGCAGGCTTTGTTGATCGCTCCATGTATTCTCGGAGAGTTTCTTGGTTGCCTTGTTTGATCCCGAGTAGACTGGGGGCATGTTTTGCCTTGTCTTTTTGAATAGAGACCTTGTGTTTTTTGGCTCCTCAAAGCGAGTGGTGGGGAAGGCTTTGCACCGAATCGCGTCGGAGGCGTCGACTAGGTACATTCTGCTTCTGAAGTTGCTGAGGTGGTGACTTGGATCGGTGGTGCCGTAGAGATCCATATCCGGTGGTTTGAAGTTTCGCGGTACCTTCTCCTTCATGATCTCTTGTGTGAAGGGATCATGATTGTTTTTGGGGGTGGTGCCGCGTTCGTCCGGCCTTTCAGGTCGGCCTCTATTTTCCGCAGTTTCTCTTCTAATTCTCTGCGCTTGCGAGCCTCCCTTCTCAGATTCTGTTCAGTTTCCTTCTGCTTTTTTATGTCCTCTTCGAGTTGTTTCAGCCGGTTTGCTGTGCCCGAACTGCTTCTAGGATTTCCGAGCTCTTTTCTTTTTCGGGATTTTGCGGATCTTTGTTTGGGAGTGATGTCTTTGGGCGATTCTGTTTGTTTCCCCTGGAGTGCGTGGTGACAGAGGGCTGTCCGGTCGTTCTCCGGTGTCAACTTCCTCTTC
>NW_027255690.1:0-12627 GCF_003086295.3 Arachis hypogaea
CGGTCTGTACACAGTTTACAAGCTTACAAGTTGGCCCAGCCCAAATAGAACTGAACGCACGCGCATGAAAAACATAACATGGCGCGTCAAAATCACGCGCTCAACACTCAAACGGTTACGTATGGCAGACTCTTCCACTTCTTCCACTTCTTCCACTTCTCAAAGCACTTTGAAAACAAGGAAACCCTCCCATTTTCGAGCGAAAATCAAAGTTCAAATATACAAATCGCTGTTCGAAACCTCCCATCAAAACACCATCAAACTCTCCGTGAAGAATCTGAAGAGAAAACAAAGCAAACAATACTCAACGTAAGTTCATTAAGATTCCTGTATATTTTACTTTTCTTCTACGTCGTTCTTCTAGGGTTTACTATTATTCTTGCTTCTTTGTTACACTGTTCTAAGTTCTACATCGTTCTTCTAAGTTCTACGTCGTTCTACGTTGTTGTTCTAACTTCTCCTGCTATTGTTGTTGATTATTGGGGGTTTATTCCGTAGATTGGGGGTGTATACTGCTTAACCTTGTAATGTGGCTTGATATTGAAGCATGGTTGAGTGATATCTGACTAATATCTATATGGATGTATCTGAATAATATCTATGGGTGTATCTCACTGTTATCAATGGTGTATCTTGCTGATATCTTTGGGTGTATCTGACTCATATATACGGTGTATCTTACTGTTATCAATGGGTGTATCTTATTGTTATTGATGTGTGTATCTGACTCATATATATGGGTGTATCTTACTGATATCTTTGGGTATATTTTTTGTTTCAGAGAAAATGGCAGCAAGAAACCAAACAAAAGACCTTAAGTGTGCCACACATCTCCTGAGTGATAAGTTCAGAAACATGACTGAGGAGAAGAAGGCGATTGTGAGGGATCTCGGATTCGGTGGGTTGATGCACATCCCACCACTAAGGGTGGATCACCAACTCTTAAGGGAGCTGGCAAACAACTTCAAACTTGGGGAGAACAGACTGAAGACAGGATATTCTTTCCAAATAACACCAAAAAAATAGGTCATGCGCTTGGCATCAATGCAACAGGTAACTAGCTTAAAAATTATAGGTGTATATTAAGTTGATGCTTGGGTGTATTTGAACCGACTTGGATACTTTGTTGTCTTCCTTTTTGTAGGAGATCTATTTCTGAGAAAGTTGAGTATAAGAAACTTTCTGATGATGACAAATAATTTATAGAAGATTCCAGGGTAAGACCCTCAAAAGTCTTACCGATGAAATGATGGAAATCGGCAATTGGCAACGAAGAGGAACGATGTTCAAGAGGATATTCATCCTCTACATATAGATGGCGTTCCTTTTGCCAACGACGATAAACAAAATATCGCCCGTGGTGGTCCCAATTTTTAAGATGGACGGCATATCGGAGAGAAACTAGGGGGGCATATTTTGACCTTCATGGTCAAGGGCATCACAGACTACCAGGAGAAGAAGAAGAAGGCAATTAATGGCTGCCTCTTCGCCCTGATGATAATCTACTTTCATCTTTCAAAAAACAAAGGCAAGAACAGGACTGAAAGACCAAAAGCCCTGGATTGCCAACTGGACTAAGGAGCAGTTGGTGGAAAGAATGACTGCAGAAAGAGAGGAAATTTTGGTAAGTAAACATAATAAGTTGGGTGTATTTTATTTACCTGAATGCTGCTAACTAAAATATCTCATGTTTCAGGGGATTGTGAAGATGGCAGAAACAAGAGAAAAAATGAAAAAAGAAAAAAAAGAAAAAAAAATCAAAAAACAAAAAAAAGGAAGGCGAGTCCAACATCGTCTTCGGAGACAGAAACTACTGACAGTGACACTTCTACCTCTGAGTCTGAGGCTCAGAGATTCAGAAAGAAAACACCCCAGCAAAAAGGGAAAAAGTAAGTACCATACTTGGGTGTAATTTCTTTTTCGAGTTGGGTGTATTTTGTTTGATCACGTTGGGTGTATGTAGTTTATTAAGCAGGGTGTGTTTCGTTTGCTGCGTTGGGTGTATATTGTATATTCAGTTGGGTGTATTTTGTGAATTCATTTGGGTGTATTTTTAGTATGTTCTAAATGATGATTGTTTGCCTTCCAGAATGGACTCCAGAAAAAGAAAGCAGAGGCAAGAGGAGTCAGATTCTGATTCAGAATCTGAATTTGAACCAAGTGATGAGTAATGTCCTGAAATTATTACTCCTTTCTTTTGGCTTCATTATAAAGATTTCGTGTATTAACTGAAGTGTCTATTATTAACTTATAGGAGCGAAGAATCATCACCTGCGGAGAAGGAGAAGAAAAAGAAAAAAACAAAAACAACACCAAAAAAGTAAGCACTTCTTTGGATAATATTCTGTGATAAAATTAATTTTTTATTTCTGATTGGTACTCTTTTTTTTTCCACCCAGAACACAACAAAAAAAGAAAAAAGTTGTTGTGGAGGATTCACCTCCTGAAGAAGATCAATACTTTGACGGGTACAGTACCTCGTAAGCTATATTACAGTCTATGTAAATTTGTTAACATCTTGTGAAGAGGAGGTATGATTATGGCTCGTGGGAAAAAACGTTATTATTTGCAGAGGGTATGTTTGGGTGTGTATTTGAATTTTTTTGTTTTGTTTCATATTGTATCTTGTTTTTGGGGAAAAGCTGATGATCGACAGAAGTCGCTATGTGTCTCTAACGTAAGAAGCTTTATTATTTAATAAAATTTGTTATTATTTGGATTTGGTGTATTTTTGGAACCATTTGGGTGTATTTGTGGATCAGTTTGGTGTATGTTTCGGTTTGTTTTTGTTGGGTGTATATTGTCATTCGGTTGGTTGTGTCTCGTGCATTCATTTGGGTGTATTTTATACCTGTATCTTATTTTGTCTGAATAACATGAAATCTGTTTAGATAACCGGCTGTGAACTTGGGAAGTGATGATCCTTCCTCTCAAGACGCACAGAACAGAGTAGTGTAAACCAGCCGTCACAGAGCATGTAATTTCTCTTTCAAATAACCATTACTTTTGTTCTTCTATTACCTTCTACTTCTAATTCTGTATATATTTTTTTTTAGAAAAAAAGCCTTTATTTATTTTATTCAAGAAAAAAAGGCAGCAAAAAAAAGCAAAAACTGCAAGTATGTAAGTTCTCAAAAAACAAAGCCGTCTTCTTTTTGATTGTTCGGGTGTATTTTTTGGACCTTCTTTAGGTGTATTTAGGTTGATTCCGACTGATTCGAATATGATGGTTGTGAGGGAACAACACCGTCGGAAGGCTTGCAGTGTAGTTTTCCAGAATATTTCAACCTTATAACCTTATTATTTTCAAATACTTGTTAACCTTTCATTTTTCTTCTTGTTTAGGAGTCCGATCCAGGTTTTTGTGCCGGCATCCCAAACAACCACTGACACAGATTTCGAACCAACCCCTATGCTACGGATTGAAGGGACTAGAGAAACGTAAGAAATAGTATTGGGTGTATATTTGTTTAGAGTTTGGGTGTATATTTGCTAACAGTTTGGGTGTATATTGTTCCTGATCAATTTTTTTTTACGCCATGATTAATTTTGTGTAACTGCGCAGCACTCCTGAACCCCCCAACAACTTCAAGAAACCACACCCACGCTTCCCCCAGCTCCAACTAAAATGTAAGTTCATCAGATAAAATCAATCTTGCTTATCATCCGTATATTCTTATTCTTACTCTTATTCTTATACATCATGACGCAGTCATCCAGCTGCAGAAGACGCTGCTGCCCTGTTGATGATGGCACGGACAGCAACCTATGTTCCTAAACAGATCCAGGGATGCCATCATTCAGCCTTGGATTGACTGATTCAAGCCAGGAGGGGGCGTCAACGAGGAGACAGAAAGGGAAAAATCTCAGAAACTGCAAGTATGCTAGAACAATTAGACTTTGGTCAAAATTAGAACAGTGCGGCGAAGGGAAAGCGAAAGTCCACAAATTCAGAGGGAGACTGGGGGAAATTCTGCAAAGTTGAAACTCCTGGGGGAATAAATCGAATTCCAGATGATATGAAACAAAAGTGCTACATCTGGGGACGAGACTGAAGGAAGACGCAGATGGCATACTAACGAGTATGAGGAGATGTGCATCTGATTGGCCAAGGAGAATACATTTTGATAGAATGCACCTTGCATCCCTCCAGGCAAAAAGTGATATAGAATCTCAGGTAATATTAGACTAACATTAATGTTTTTACACCAAAGTCAACTGCAATGTTTATTAATTAAATTGATTTCGGCATATATTTCTAGATTGTATCTGCCATCTGCCTCATCCTAAACCAGAAAAATGAAAAGAGGTTTCAGGAACAAATATACTGTCTCCCCCCCCCCCCGATATTGTGGTAAGTGTTACTTCTACGAACTTTGGGTGTATTTCTGTTTGATTTGGGTGTATTGTTTAGGTTCGATTGGGTGTAAGCTGTGTATTTTCAGTATTTCATTTCTTGTTTCGCAATTCTTGCAGAGCATGGCACTTTCGGATCACCCAAAGGGGGAATTCATATCACCGAAAACGAAAAAGGAATTCAGGGTGGAAGCCTACCCAAGTTTCATTCCCTTCATAGATAGAAAAAAATTAACTTCGCATCCATATGTAAGTTTTCGTTTGCTAAATTTGTTAGTTGCTTATTTACTTATATGCCAAATAAAATAACACACTGTTGAAATGTGGCAATCCTTCAGATTTTTGCTCCTGTTTGCCACTCGGGGCATTGGTGGTTATGGCTGATAAATAGAACAAAGCGAAAATGTCAAATACTTGACCCGCTACACAAAAAAGCTCCAAGCGATGAGAGAAAGGACATTAATAAATTCACTGTAAGTTGCCTCTGTCTTCTTTACTTTAATAGATAGGTCTATTTCGTTAGTTATGTTGGTTGTATATTGTGCATTCAGTTGGGTGTATCTTGTCCATTCATTCGGGTGTATTACTGATTTGTTTTGGTATTTAAGGGATATGTATTTTCAAGATTGATAACATATGCCGGCGGGGAACCTCTGGAGAAAGGGAAGAACGAGAAGAAAATTAAAGCATCATATGTTAAAATATCAGGCCAAAAAACAAGGTATAAATTTTGACTCTGAACATTAAACTTTCCTAAATGAGATTTGTAATTTATTTTCTTCGTTTCAGCTATGACTGCGCTATCTACGTAATGAAGTGGCTTGAGTTAATTGAGCCGGAAAACATTAAAAAGGGGAAGTATGAATGGGATAATTGGCCACAGGTAACTGTCTTTAGAACTATATAACTCTTATTACTTTACTGAATTAATATTTCTGTTTAAACATAACATACTTTTTAATTGTAGGAGGAGGTGGACCACTATAGAGTGGAGTATGCTTCCCGGATACTATTCAGTGAGATGAATAAACAGAGAGATCGGGCAATTAGAGAGAGTAGTGCCATAAGGCTGTCGAAGCCATCCTCTGTATTATTGAGTCCGTTTTGTCAGATTAATTCTGCTGATATAGAAACTGGGTAATCCAACTGCTGGGTAGTTTGTAAATTGAACAAATGATGTAAATATTTGCCATTTATCAACAACTTCTATTCCATGTATATTTTTTCCCATAGTTAAACTATCTGTGCTGGTAAAATGCCTGTGATGTGTTCAAAAGCTGTATTACAGGTGGTAAAATATGAAGCAAAAAATCAAGGCATATATAAACGTAAATTATAAACTGTTACACCCAACGCAAGTCTAATAATACACCCAAGATTGAATAAAATATACACCCAACTGTCTGTGCTGTATTCAAAATGTATGAATTACATGTACTAAAATATGAAGAAAAACATCAAATGAAATATACGCCCATAACCTGCGAATTTTACAGCTTTTGTTCTATATGTATCTATATATGTGTCTATATGTAAATTGTGAATTAACAAAAATACACCCAAAAAGAACAGTGCTTTTACACCCATATTCTATAAAACTATACACCCAAAGAGTTATCCCCTGCTGCTGGTACCCTGAACTGATAATTTATAACGTGTCCTTGATATCGGCTGCAATTTGAATGCGCCGCTGATGCAGCATCAAACAGGTTTATCTGAATATAACACTCACACATTAGCTAAACTATTAACGAGAAAAATAAACTCAATCGCCACAAATTTAAAGAACATTACTTTTACCTCGCTTAAAACTTTCGTCTTCTTCTTCTTTGTGGCATTTGCAATCTGTTTCTCCAGCTTTGAACCTAGCCTATTTTTTGGACGTCCTCTTGTTCGAATCCTTGGCGGGCTTTGAAGCTCGTTAACGGATTCCAAGTTGGCGTCTTCGTAGGATAAAGAAGATGTCCCCCTTTTTGGCTTTTAATGCTTCCATCTCAGCCATGGCGTTATCGTACGCACGGTGCAGAATTGCAGTCAGCTCCTCCGATTCGGAGGTAAATTCGCAAATATTTTGCGAACGAAAACCAATTGGTCAACCTCTTGCTTCTTGCTCCATAGTGGCTCGTCGTGGCTGCTCTTGATGTGTGTGTGTCGCCTCTTTACCTTCTTGCTCCATCGTTCCAGTATATATCTAAGGGACACTTGGCTTACTTGTTCGAAGCTTAACACGCTTAGTGCGTGACGCACAGTATCCTCTCGACTCGAATAATAAGCATTGGCTTTTACCTCGGCTGCAACTGAGTCGTAGGTAACGCGAACTTGTTGAATATTGAGCTGGAAACTTGTTCTCCGACTTCGTATATTGAATAGCCTAGAGCGAATTCTTTAATCTGGTGATGCAATTCGCCTTTCCTCTGAATTGCGCTTGGACTTCCCTAAACTTTGCGTGAGTGTACGCATCTTGAAACTGAGCTTCAATGGAGGATTTGGTTGAACACGGTATGACCGTATGAAAATCTGCAGCATCTGATTCTCTCTCTGCTTGCTCCCTGCTTCCGAGGCAATTATCGTATTGTTTGACGAACTGAATAAGCGAGCTGTTCGGGTGATGTACTTGTTAAAAATGAATGCATGCTCTCGCTCCTTTGTGTGCTTCTCATCCCTGCCAGAAGTGGTGATCCAGATAGATAGGAACCCATATGTGACGGTCTTGTACAGATCTGCATAATACACCCAAACACAGACTGTAAAATACACCCGAGAGAACATACAATTTACACCTCTGCTGCAGATTTTAAAAACACATTACCTGAAAGCCACTTGTTGTCCGCAAGACCAAAATTCAGCAGAAATCGTTCCAATTCCTATCGAATGAGTCTTTGCTATGAGAGTTCCAAACAACATGGCTCATTTCTTGTTCGATATCGGCATGTCCCTTGTACCCGTTTATTTGCTTGGAATCTTCTTCATGATGTGCCAAATACACCAGTGGTGAACTGTTGTTGGCATACAGGCCTCTAAAGCCCTTTCATTGATGCGCACTGATCGGTGAGAAACCCTTTCGGAGCGTTTCCTCCCATGCAACGAAGCCAGCATTGAAATAACCATTTGAATGATTCAATTTCTTCGTTCTTCATCAAAGAGCATCCGAGAAGTGTTGACTGACCATGGTGATTCACCCCGACAAAGAATCACAGACCAAATTATACCTGAAACAAATTACCATGGTCCAGAATGCAAAATCATTAGGTACACCCCAACAAATGCTTTGAATACACCCAATGAAACAGCCAATATACACCTCTGCCGCGGATTCATAAAAATAAATTAATTTAGCATCATAAACAGGGACAGTTTGTTACCTGTTTGTATTGTAGGTGGTGTCGAATGAAATGACGTCTCCGAAATACCAAAGGCGGCTCTGCTTCTTGCATCGGCCCAAAAAAGCCAGCTTAATCGATTGATCCTCCTCGAGTTCGAGCTCAAAAAAGAAATTCAGATTCTTCTCTTTCATTCTTAAGAAATATTTCCCCGAATTCCTTTGCATCTTCTTGTTCGGAAATATTCCGCACTTCCCTGGTAATGTAATTTCTCACGTCCTTTCGATAAATTTAACTCGCGGTGACCCCCGGCACCCGCAACAAATGATTGGTAGGTTTTGCTTGGTCTGATACCCGGCCTCATCGTTTTCTCTATCGTACGACGAATGGACATGCTTAGTTCCCTGTGTTGTTTGAGCATCTCTGCTTTGCTGGACAGCAGGGGGGAATGATCCAGCACAACCTTTGAAATGATCCAAGCACCGACATCCTTCAATGTATGTATATAAATTCTTGCATGACAGTTTACACCGGCTGTCGGATGGTCTTCTCGGTTGGAGATATTTAGATTTCATTTTCCCTCTCTGCTACATGTAATCAGTTGATTCTTATTCTCGTTTCCCTTCCTATTTGTGCACCGAACTCTTGTAGAGAAACCTGCAGCCTTGGCGTAGTTCCTGTAAAATTTTCTAGCATCTTCAAGGGTGGTAAAGGTCATTCCGACCTTCGGAACAAGCTCGTCATCAACAACCGAGAGAGGCTGCACAATACACCGTGTCAGAACTGTGAATACACCCATAGATATGATTCAAATACCACCCAATCATGTCTAATATGATACACCCGAACCGCAACAACTCAACTACAGAATGACCTTTAAAGCCATAAACTGTCAATACACCATGCTGCAGAATACACCATGTCAAAAACTAAAAACACACCCAATCATGTCTGATATAATACACCTGAACAACAACAACTCAATTAAAAATAACAAAAAACCAGTAAAGTGTAGATACACCCACACTTCTAGCTAAATACACCCAAAGAAGAATTGATCTACACCCGAGCGTCTGCCTATAAATTTCAGGTAATTAATCACAACTAATACATTGAATCGACAGATTCATGTTAACGTGTTACTTTCACAGTCAATGTTCAGCAATTTTTAAACTACACAATGCTATACAAATTACTGAAAGAAAATTCATACTAATCCTATGTAAATCAAACCTCAGGAACTTCGTTAATTCAAATTCATAATCCACTTCGCTTGGATTCAGCTGACAATCTGAGGTTGAATGATCCATTATCTTCAAAACGAGTTCAAACTTTGATTTCAGAAAACAACAAATCAAAATAAAAAATGAAGCTCGAGTTGCAGAGAGAGAAAAAGGTAACGTAAACGAAGAACATACCAGTGAGAAAAGGAGAGGAAAAGAACGATGGAGAAAAATGAGGGAAGACGCGCGAGAAGAGGAACAACCAAATCTCAAAATAACGAAAACGAAGAAGGAAACAAATATTTTAAATTTGGTAGTTAGATATACGCGGGATGTTATATAGCGCGTGTAATCAACGTACGTGGAGCAGCGCGTATTTTGATTTTATTGTTTAATAAAACTTGTAAAGCATACAAGCCCTAATGGCTTGTATGCAGAGCTTTTCCCATTAATAAAAAGGTTCCCTAACGAGAGGAGCTGCCGAATTAGCTTAAGCACGAAGATATCAACCTACCACTGCCAATTTCAAACATAGTATATAGATTCAATTTCTCAAGTTTGGCTACTAGACGAAAATAAACAACGCTAAAAGCGAAGAACAACGAAAAATAGTGAGACCAGAGGAGGCGGCAAGCAGAGGAGGCAACGGTGAGAAAAGAGCCACACGATGATGAGCAACGACAGATATAGATGCAATGCGATGATCTGCGACAAAGGACTGAGCAGAGGAGGCGATGGTGAGAAAAGAATGACACGACGACGAGCAACCGCAGAATCAGAGGAAGACGACGAGCAACGACATTGACATAGAAGCTTTATGGCAGGCAACGACGAGGACATGAACGGCGACAGTGGCGAGCTTACTCTCCCTCTGATCACGAACACTACAACGAGCTTAATGGTGATAATGGCGTAGATGAATCTGGTGGCGGCGAATAGATCTAGGGTTTCAGATCTCAAATTTTTTTTTAATTCTAAATTTTAGACAAGTTTTTATTTAGATAGAAATTTATTTGGGTTTAATTATAATAATTGAGAAATTCTCCAAAAGTGTTTTTTATACAAGTCTTTACAAGTGCACTTCCTTCTTCTTCTTGCGCACGTTCTTCTTCTTCTTCCTCTTCTTCTTTTCTTTTGTTTCTTGCCTTTTCTTTCTCCTTCTTCTTCTTCTTCTTGCTGCACGTTCTTCTTCCTCTTCCTCTTCTTCTTCTTCTTTTCTTTCGATTCTTTCTTTCTCTTTCTAGTTCTTCTTCTTATTGCACGTTCTTCTTCCTCTTCCTCCTCTTCTTCTTCTTCTTTTCTTTTGTTTCTTGCCTTCTCTTTCTCCTTCTTCTTCTTGCTGCACGTTCTTCTTCCTCTTTCTGTTCTTCTTCTTCATTTATGTGCTTTTCTCTCTGTTTTCTTTCTTCGTTATTCTCGATTTCCATTGTTTTTTGACATCAAGCTCTTGAAATCGTTTTTGAAGAAAAGAAGCAACAGAAATGAGGAGGAGAAAGAGAAAGATTCTGAAATATGCATAAGGTGTACTTCAACGAATTTTGGGTGTATTTTTGTAATCCTTTTGGTGTATTTCTATAATCGTTTGGTGAATTCTTGTAACGTTTGGGTTATTTCGTAATCCTTTAGATTATTTCTGTATCATTGAGGTGTATTTCTTAATCGTTTGGGTGTATTTTTGAGTCCATTATCTTCAAATTTGGTAAGAAAATTGTTTTCATGAGGAAGAAGAAAAGAGTCGTTCATAATGCATGGTGAGTAGCGCGCTTTGGAAACATGAAGTTGTTGAATAACGTGCGTTTTATTTACTCTTGAATGTGGAAGTGTGTAATGCGTTAATTAAGTGTAATGCATGTGTTTATTGGACTTGTAAGACTTGTAAGCCAAAAAGACTTATATGTATAGCAGGCCTCATAATAATTTAGAGTATAAACATCTGTCTGGATGATTGGACTTAGAGATTTTGAATTTTAACTAGTAGTAATTAATGGGAGTTTTATATTATGCCACAAATAAAAAATGTTGGGGAGGTTTTAAAAAATCTCCATAAAAAAATTTCATAAATAAATAAAAATTTTGTAGTGTGAGTATGGTAATGGAAAATTTCATAATTCAGTAGTATCTATAACTTTATCTGTACACACAAAATTTTAAAAGGAATAATTACTTGTACTAAGTAAGAGAGGTGTGATGTTATACATCTCTAATTCATAATTTTATAGTTGGCTCATAGCTAAGATTTTGTGAAACCTAATTGACTTGATTTGAATTTAAAATAAAAATCCTAGCAACTAACAAAAGATGATATATATAAACAAAATTATTATTATTACATGAAAACTAATTGAATAAATTTGAATTAATTCGAGTTGACTTGTACAATAATTACGTGAATTTATTAGCTTAGTAATAAATTTAAATTAGTTTTTTTAAAAATTTTAATTTATGAACAAATAACTTAAAATTAAAAGTACAACTTAAGCAAATAATAATAATTTATAATTTAAAAGTGTAATATGCAAATAACTTAAAATTTAAAAAGTAACTACTAAGCAAAATAACTTAAAATTTAAAAATAATCACCTAAACAAAACAACTTAAATTTAAAAGTAGCAACTTAAGCAATAATAAATTATGATTTATAAATAAAATTTTAAAATTCAAAAGAATAATATGCAAATAACTTAAAAATTAAAAAGTAACAACCTAAGCAAATAACTTAAAATTTAAAAATAACAATCTAAACAAATAATAATTTATAATTTTTAAAATTTCTAGAGACGATACCAAAGTAAATAATTAGTTCAACAATATTAAAAACTAATACTAACAACCTAAGAAAATGTAATTTAAAATTTAAAAAGTAACGACCTAAACAAATATAATTTATATTTATAAATAAAATTTTAAAATTTCTAACGACGACACCTAACAAATAAACTTTTAAGCCATTTTCTATATTTTAAAGGTTATTTTTATATTTTTTTTTTAAGATTATAAATTGATGAAATAATTAAATTTAAAAATAAAAATATTTAAAATTAAAAAATTATATTGTTTATTTTAGAATATATAAATTTAATTTAAATTAATAAGATATTAAAAAATTATGTATAAAAATAAGATAAATTTACAGAAGTTATTAGTTATAATTTATAAACTTTTAGTTTATTTTTTTTTAATATTTATTTAAACAAAAATAAAATTTATATTCAATATCTTTATTTTTCTGCATAATTTTAATGAAAAAAATAATTTTTTAGTTTTATTTTATTTCTTAAATATTTTTTTTTTATATTTTCAAAACTAGCATTTGACCCATGCAAATTTCACAGACCACAAAATTCTTTTTATCATGAAAATTTGTATCTCTAAACAAATTTACTAGTTAGTTTAGTTGTTAGATTAGTATTTTTTCATTTTCTATTTTTATTTGCTTGTTTAAAATAATTAGGTTTGATGGACATTAGAAACCGTCTTTATAGCATTGTTACTTTTATAATTATATTTTGTTATTATAAAATATGAACCGTCTTTAAAATATCTAATTATAAATTAAAATATTAAAATAATAATTTAAATAATAGTATATAATTTAAATTTTACTTTTTAAGTTTCATATAAAATATATTTGTTGTTTTTAAAGTTTGTTAAAAATTAAAAAATATCCTTAAATTTAGTTTGTCTCAAATTATCTTAAAAATTTTGAATACAAATCTATCTTTAACAAC
>NW_027255691.1:0-12484 GCF_003086295.3 Arachis hypogaea
TTTTGTTTGCCATTTGGTGCAGGGATGACTTTTTCCTTGACACCTCAGGATCTGTGGACCCCACAGGATCCCCACCTATCCTACCTCTCTCTCTCTTCTTCACCCATTCACCAATAACCTCAACACCTCTTCCCCAAAAACCGTTCACCTATCAAATCCCATCTTTCTCTTCACCACTCACATCCATCCTTCATAAATCCCCACCTACCTCACCATTCAAATTCAAACCACTTTCCCACCAAACCCACCCTCAAGTGACCGAAACCTACCCTTTCCCTCTCCTATATAAACCCTCCTTCACTCCTTCATTTTCACACTTCCTAAACACCATTTCTCTCCCCTTTGGCCGAACACATAGCCATTCCCTTCTTCCTCTTTTCTTCTTCTTCTACTCTCTTCTTTCTTCTTCTTTGCTCGAGGACGAGCAAAACATTTTAAGTTTGGTGTGGTAAAAGCATTGCTTTTTTGTTTTTCCATAACCATTTATGGCATCCAAGGCCGGAGAAACCTCTAGAAAGAGGAAAGGGAAGGCAAAGGCTTCCACCTCCGAGTCATGGGAGATGGAAAGATTCATCTCAATGGTGCATCAAGACCACTTCTATGAAGTTGTGGCCTTGAAGAAGGTGATCCCCGAGGTCCCTTTTTCACTCAAAAAGGGTGAATATCCGGAGATCCGACATGAGATCGAAGAAGAGGTTGGGAAGTTCTTACCAACCCCATTCAACAAATCGGAATCTTGATGGTTCAAAAGTTCTATGCCAATGCATGGATCACCAAGAACCATGACCAAAGTGTGAACCCGAATCCAAAGAATTATCTTACTATGGTTCGGGGGAAATACTTGGATTTTAGTCCGGAAAGTGTAAGGTTGGCATTCAATTTGCCCATGATGCAAGGAGATGAACATCCTTACACTAGAACGGTCAACTTTTGATCAAAGGTTGGACCAAGTCCTCACAATCATATGTGAAGAGGGCGCCCAATGGAAGAGAGATTCAAGAGGGAAGCCGGTTCAATTGAGAAGGCATGACCTCAAACCCGTGGCTAGAGGATGGTTGGAGTTCATCCAACGCTCAATCATTCCCACTAGCAACCGGTCCGAAGTTACCATAGACCGGGCTATCATGATCCATAGTATCATGATTGGAGAAGAAATAGAAGTTCATGAGGTTATAGCCCAAGAACTCTATAAGGTGGCGGACAAGTCCTCTACCTTGGCAAGGTTAGCCTTCCTCATCTCATTTGTCACCTCTGTTATTCAGTTGGAGTTGACATAGAGGGAGACATCCCCATTGATGAGGACAAGCCCATCACTAAGAAGAGGATGGAGCACACAAGAGACCCCACTCATCATGAGATTCCTGAGATTCCTCAAGGGATGCACTTTCCTCCACAAAACTATTGGGAGCAACTAAACACCTCCCTAGGAGAATTGAGTTCCAACATGGGACAACTAAGGTGGAGCACCAAGAACACTCCATCATCCTCCATGAAATTAGAGGATTTGGGGGCAAGAGGAGAAAGAGCCGCCATCACTAAGGGGAAGGCCGTTCTTTAATTTCTGTTCTTTATTCTTCTGTTTTCGAATTTTTGTGCTTATGTTTTATCCATGTTTGTGTCTGTGTCATTAGTGTCTAGTGTCTATGCTTAAAGTTATGAATGTCCTATGAATCCATCTTTCTTGAATACAAACGTGCTTAATTGAAAAGGAAAGAATTGCATGAATTTTGAATTTTATAACAGTTTAATTATTTTGATGTGGTGGCAATATTTTGTTTTCTGAATTATGCTTAAAACAGTGCATATGTATCTTGAATTTGTGGTTCATGAATGTTAGCTCTTGAAAGAATGATGAAAAAGGAGACATGTTACTGAGGATCTGAAAAATCAATTAAAATGATTCTTAAAGCAAGAAAAAGCATTTCTATTCAAAAAAGAATTCGAAAAAAAAAAGAGAAAAAGAAAAGAAAACGAAAAAAAAAGGGGAGAGAAAGAAATAAAGTTGTGATCCAAGACAATAAGAGTGTGCTTAAGAACCTGGACACCTCTAGTTGGGGACCTAGCAAAGCTGAGTCACAATCTGAAAAGGTTCACCCAATATGTGTATGTGGCATGATGTATCCGGTGTAATACTGGAAGACAGAGTGCTTTGGGCCACGGCCAAGACTCAAAAAGTGGCTATGTTCAAGAATCGTCATACTTTACTAGGAGAATCATTAACACTATCTGGATTCTAAGTTCCTAAAGAAGCCAATCATTCTGAATTTCAAAGGATAGAGTGAGATGCCAAAACTGTTCAGAGGCAAAAGCTAAAAGCCCGCTCATCTAATTGATACTGATCTTCATAGATGTTTTTGGAATTCATTGCATATTCTCTTCCTTTTATCTTATTTGATTTCAGTTACTTGAGGACAAGCAACAATTTAAGTTTGGTGTTGTGATGAGCGGATAATTTGTACGCTTTTGGCATTGTTTTTAGTATGTTTTTAGTATAATCTAGTAGTTTTTAGTATATTTTTATTAGTTTGTTAAAATCACTTTCTGGACTTTACTATGAGTTGTCTGTTTTCTGTGATTTCAGGTATTTTGGCTGAAATTGAGGGACCTGAGCAAATCTGATTCAGAGACTGAAAAGGACGTAGATGCTGTTGGATTCTGACCTCCCTGCATTCGAAGTAGATTTTCTGGAGCTACAGAAACCAATGGCGCGCTCTCAATGGGTTGGAAAGTAGACATCCTGGGCTTTCCAGCAATATATGATATCCATACTTTGCCCAAGATTTGATGGCCCAAACCGGCGTTCAAAGTCACCCTCAGAAATCCCAGCGTTAAACGCCGAACTGCACCCAATGGGAGTTAAACGCCCAAACTGGCACTAAAGCTGGCGTTAAAGAGTCTCTACATGAAAAAGCTTCATTGCTCAGCCCAAGCACACACCAAGTGGGCCCGGAAGTGGATTTTTATGTCTTTTACTCATCTCTGTACACCCTAGGCTACTAGTTTCTATAAGTAGGACATTATACTATTGTATTTTCATCTTGGTTCTTCTGGTTCCCTCCTGGGACCGAAGCCAATGATCACTCTTGTTCTTATGTATTTTCAAAACGGTGGAGTTTCTACACACCATAGATTAAGGTGTGGAGCTCTGCTGTACCTCGAGTGTTAATGCAATTACTATTGTTCTTCCATTCAATTCCGCTTGTTCTTGTTCTAAGATATCACTTGTTCTTTCAACTTGATGAATGTGATGATCCGTGACACTCATCATCATTCTCACTTATGAACGTGTGACTGACAACCACCTCCGTTCTACCTTCGATTGGGTGAATATCTCTTGGATTCCTGATTGCACGATGCATGGTTGATCGCCTGACAACGAGTGCTCGCCTGACAAACGAGCCAACCATTCCGTGAGATCAGAGTCTTCGTGGTATAGGCGAGAACTGATGGCGGCATTCAAGAGAATCCGGAAGGTCTAAACCTGTCTGTGGTATTCTGAGTAGGATTCAATGATTGAATGACTGTGACGTGCTTCAAACTCCTAGCAGGCGGGGCGTTAGTGACAGACGCAAAAGAATCGCTGGATTCTATTTCCGGCCTGACCGAGAACCGACAGATGATTACCCATAGCTGTGACAGAGCATAGGCGACGTTTTCACTGAGAGGATGGGAGGTAGCCACTGACAACGGTGAAACCCTACATAAGCTTGCCATGGAAAGGAGTAAGAAGGATTGGATGAAGACAGTAGGAAAGCAGAGAGACGGAAGGGAAGGCATCTTCATGCGCTTATCTGAAGTTCCTACCAATGAATTAACATAAGTATCTCTATCTTTATCTTATTGTTTATTTTCGTTCATCACCAATATCCATTGAGTTTGCCTGACTAAGATTTACAAGATGACCATAGCTTGCTTCATACTAACATCTCCGTGGGATCGACCCTTACTCGCGTAAGGTTTATTACTTGGACGACCCAGTGCACTTGCTGGTTAGTTGTGCGAAGTTGTGTAATGCCATGGTACTGAGCTACCAAGTTTTTGGGGTTCATGACCGGGGATTATGAGAGTTGTGAAAAGTATTGTTCACATTTCCGCGCACCAGGAATCCATAAACTAAATTGGAAAAAAAAATAAAAGGAAATTGAACTTGGAAATTGAGGAGAAGAAATCATAATCCTAAAGAAATCTAAATCCTAAATCCTAAGAGAGAGGAGAGAGCCTCTCTTCTAAAAACTACATCTAAATTATGAAAAGGGAATTATGAGTCATCTCTATTGTTCCATCATGAATGAATGCATTCCCCCCATTTTAATAGCCTCTAAATCTGTGTTTTTTGGGCCGAGAACTGGGTCAGAAACAGCCCAGAAATCGCTGATTGCAAATTCTGTCACGCTGATTTTGCAGATGCGAGCGTCCACGTGAAGCACCGTTCGCGTCGCTTAGCTGTAATGGCCACTATGGCAAATTATATATCAATCGAAGTCCCGGACGTTAGCTTTTCAACGCACTGGAACCTTATCATTTGGATCTCTGAGCTCAAGTTATGACCGTTTGAGTGCAAAGAGGTCAGGCTGACAGCTTTAGCAATTCCTTCAATTCTTGTATTCCTTCTATTTTTGCATACTTCCTTTTTATCCTCTAAGTCATTCCTGCCCTGTAATCTCTGAAAACACTTAACACACATATCAAGACATCGAATGGTAATAAGAGATGATTAAAATACACAAATTAAAGACTCTAAGGAAGCAAGTTTTCAATCATAGAACAGATTCTGGGAAGGAATTGTAAACCATGCAAATAGTATGAATAAGTGTGCAAAGGCTTGATAAAAACCACTCAATTGAGCACAAGATAAACCATGAAATAGTGGTTTATCAACCCTCCTTGGAGGACTCGATAACAAGCACAGGGCAACGATGGCGACGAACACGGAGCAGCAATTAAGTGCAAAGTGGCAACAACAACGGCAGAGAAATAAACATTATGAGACTTGTAATCCAATTGTGTTTGTTATAGGTCTTAGAACAGAAGTATCTAAAAGGAAATAATAAAAAGCTATCAATCAGATCATGAAGTATTAACCTAGCTAGCTAAACCAAAATTACTTTAATTTCAGGATGATAATCATAAATAAATCTAGAATAGGCATAAACTATGCAGTTATAATTATGATCCAATAAACAGTTATATAATAGAACTCATACAATAATTACTAAGGGAACATTGCAAGTCAACCAAGAGTAGAAGTTCAATTTACCAAATAAGAAAGAATAGTAAAATGTTGAAGTTAAAGTTCACAACTCCACATTTCAAAATCACAAAATCTGACCAAAACCATAAATTTACACAATAATGTTCAATATTAACTTCTACAGAGAGATTTCAATCCAAATAACAGTGAGAGTAGAACCAATTATTTTTAATTTGTAGCTACACATCGTGAGAGTAGCTACCTCAAAACTAACGTGCACAAGTTTCATATAACCAAAATTAGGAATCAAAACCAAAAAAGTGCTAAAATAGAAAAGAAAAACAGAAGCAGAATCATCAATACCTGCAGAACAGTGAATGGAATTATGAATACTAGCTGAAGAACGCTGACAAATTGGAAGAAATTAGAGATGAAGGGCGAGCAGTGATGATTGAACATGAGAATCTCAAAATTAGAGAAGCTCAAAGCGGAGCAGAAACGCGAGCACTGATAATCGAGCATGGCGATGCTGATGAAATATCCCAAAAGCTTAATAGCAACAGCAACATTATTAAAATTAGGATTTAAAAGCGCAAAAAAGAAAAAGAAAGAGGCAGAATCATAGGTACCTGCGGAACAGTGACCAGTGGTGATGAACAAACACCAGTAAACTCGAAGAGTTTAGAGATGAAGACAACGAACAGTGATGATCGAAGCTCAAAATAAGAAGAACACGAGCAAAACGATGAACACAAGCAGATTAGGGCAAACCGCAAACAATGATGAACGAGCAGAGAGGAACGCGCGTCAATGACTCCATTGCCATAATGAATTCGAAATTGTGTTTAGGGATGTGTGTTAGGGTTAGGGATTTTGTGTTTGTGTTTCGAGAATGAGAGGAACACGAGGTAAACTGTGTTGAAAACAGAAATGAATGAAAAAAGAGCTCAGCAGAAAAAGAAAAACTCAACTAAAAATATACTACTTGAATTGATGCAAGCTAACAAAGCGAGAGCAGAATGCGAGCAAAACAAGGCGAAGAGAAGAACCTGACTAGCACGACGAACCGCGAGTAGAGAGGAACACGAAGAGAGCACAACAAGGCGAGTAGGGACAAACACGACAAACTGGCGACTAGGGAGGAATACAAAGAGAGAGGGAATGCTTCTCCGTGAATAGAGAAGGAACCACGAATTGGATCGATTTAGGGGTTAGGGTTGGGATTAGGGTTACCAGTAGCATTTTGTTACTTTTAACACTTTGTTAGGAATGTGAAGATAATGAGTGAATGAAATTTTCTGTGTTTGAATCATTTGGTTTTCTATTAATATATTTAGCGGGAAAGTTTAAATTTTAACCCAAAGAAATACATTTATATATTTTAGACAACAGTTTTATTAAAAATTTTAAAGCAATTCTAAAAAGTGTAATTTATGTACATGGTAACTTTGCATGTGTATTTTGCTGAAGCAACGCCTTTCACATGTTCTCTATCTAATCAGAGGAAACACTTAGGTAGTGTTAGTTAAAAAAAGTGTTGCGATAGCAATATCTCATTGCAACAAATATTAAGCATTGTTTTTTATCATTTTAAACAATACTTTTTAAGTGTTGCTTACATTACATGTTACAATAGATAAAATATTGTAGTGTTTCTAGAAAAAATTATCAAAACTTGATTGAAAAAATAACTAAATCATATAAAGACATAAGTAAATATTTGGTTAATATTTAATTTTAAAAGATAGTTTCCTATCATATTAATATTTGTTAACATTAACTTTATGTAATTGATTAAAATAAATATGATCCATTCAATAGTATTATAATAGGATTGATCTACTTTATAATAGAAAACAAAATTTTTAATTAATGATATATTAATTTGATTATCTATTTTAAGAGCAAATAATTATAATTATGCATGATTAGTGTATAATATTAATAATATACGATATAGTTTTCTTTTAAACGATAGTTTTTTTATATTAATAATTCTTAACATAAGTTTTACGTAATTAATTAAAATAATTATACATTTATATAATAGTAGTATAATAGGATTGATATATTTTAAAAGAAGTAAAGAAATTTTTAATTAATGTTATATTAATTTTATTACCTATTTTAAGACAACTATTCTAAAGTTTTTCGATCGTTTGTGTTACACGCTCGACCCAAAGAGGGAGAAGAGTTCATGAGGTGGAGTATATTCAGCTAATTGATCTCCTTCGACATTGTTATCAAAGACAATTTGTAACACCCTAACTACCAAAGTTCATGCTTCCGGCTGTGCAACTCTGATAGCTCGGACATTACGACGACACTTATACTATTTAATACTAAAATATGAGCCTATTTAAAACTTTAAAGCGCAATACCGCTCCCAAGAATACTTTTGCTATACAGCGTACATCCATACATACCATACAACTTACAAAAACTCATAAAGAGTACATCCATAAATATATATACATACATGTATATAAATAATATTACAAACATTATCCAATACAATTCCTATCCCTCTTACAGAATAAATCAAGATAAAGGCGAGGGTACAAAAATAATAATCTGAAGCAATACAGAACATCTCAACAACAAATAAATAAACTCTCCGTAACTTCAGCGCACATATCCTGAAAGGGGAAAAATATAGGGGGTGAGAACATCATCCTCGAAAGGGTTCTCAGTAGGGGTTTTTGGGAATTACTGTAATAGGATACATGAAGATAAATCGTACCAGTGATTAATAACCGACTTATGCCTCTTTTCAAAAACAACGGTTTACAATAAAAGATAAATATGAAATCCTTTTCTGAAAGAGAAAACTGTTCATTTAAAACAACATTCAAAAGCCTTTCAAAAGGTTTATCTATGCTGAACCAAAATAGCCTTTCATACTTTTCCAAACCAGAAACACAAAACCGAAATCAACCATTGGTCTATCTCATTCCAACCACGGCCCTAGGCCCAAACAATCCAACCATCACCAATCACCACATTCGAACAGAGTCCAGATGCAAACACAGATAGGAAGTTCAAGCACAAACAAACAGTTACAGCAAGTAGAACAATTAGTAGTTAATCACAAAGGCAACCCACGTACAATATGCACACCCAAACAATGTCACATAGATGCATATGATGCATGCCTGTCCTAGTGGCTGATGATATCATCTGTCGGTTATATAACCAACCCGACACGTCCTGGTAGCTAACCATGGACAGAAACACCCATCGCGGAGCAAGTAGGCTTGAGCTACAACCCATTGCTACTACCCGCTCAACCCAAAGCCAGTGGAATAACCACTACTGCGGCTACTACCCCAGGCAGGTGTTTAAAAGCTCAACCTGGAGTGAGTGGAATCACCACTACTACCGCTACTACCCAGGCGTCACAGTCTCTGACCTGGAGCAAGTGGGACGAACCACAACCCTTGCTACTACCCAAGTATCTCAAGCATAGATTCATTCAGTCCCAGCCATGGATCAACATCCATCTCAGCCATTCGGCTTAAATTCATAATTCATAGTCAGCCATATGGCCCATAACTCATTCGGCAATCAGCCATAAATCAATATCATACACAGCCATTCCGGCTCACGGTTCAATCCAGAACCAATCAATATTCATAATCATACATAGCCATTCTGGCCCATAACAAAACAGCACTTCCACCATTCAACATCATCAAATTCATAAAACCGGCATTTAAGCCATAAATAACTTTTCTCAAGCCATTTCGCTTTGAATCAAATTTCAACTCTTTTCAGCCTTGGCTTTAAAGATCTCATTTCTCAAATCATCTCAGGCTCATAAGCCAAATTTACTCAAAGTGAGTTCCATTTTTAAAACAAAGCCACTCTCGGCATTCTCTTTCCAAAACTTCCAAAACCATGGCAAGTTAAGGATTTATTTCAAAGTATTCAAAATCACCCATCCAACAATGGGATTTTATAACAAAAGTTTTTCGGCAGAGTCCCAAGTCTTTAGGGAAGGTCAACTTATATCAATTCCTTAAAATTCATTGAAACTCTTAAAATCATGGATTCTCGGTTCAAGTAAATAAAACTGAATTTATTATGAAACTGATCCATACAAAATCACAAGTTCCAACCCGGTCCAAAAATCAACTCATTTGAAATGGAATCGGTTCATTTGAATCAAACCACTTTCAGATTTCTTTTTGGAACCCATTTTTCCAACTCTTCCAAAATGCCTCAAACTTGATTACTCAATCAAAAGTCTAGGTTCCTTTAAAAATCACTAAAAACTCCTTTTTATATTGAAATCAATATTAGAGCTTTATTCTTCCCTTCAGTGATTCAAACGGTAAAAATAGTTCAGTTCTAAATAAGCCGAACTCAACGTACAAGGTTCATTAAATAAATTAAGCTTGAAAACATAAATATCCTCTTAATAAATCAAATAATACAATTTCTCAATCCAACCCTTTTTAAATAACCTTTCAAACAAGACTAAGATTTTATAGAAATTTCGGCAGCACCTCCCCTAAAACTTGGACTTTTGCCACCCGGTTCGGGTCCCAACTAAATCATTCCTCATTCCTTTTCAACAACACAAAACCAGAAATTAATTCAAAGCAAGCTAAATCCAACAATCGCCTCAGTGGCGTATCTTAAGGATACCATTTCAAAATCAACTCAATATTAATCGATTTAACTCATTTCCAAAACTTTAAGGAATCGGTTCAGCAATGAATCATTTGACCAAAACCAAGTCAATTAAAGTAAACCAGGCTGAATTCAAAAGTGCATTCGACTTTTCATATCATCAAAATAATTAACTCAATTCAAATCAATCCTCAACGGATTAAACTCAGATATCAAAGCTTCAAAAGAATCAACTCCAAAAGCATTTCATTTTACAAATCCACATAACAATCCATTCATCAAAACCAAATAATAGTTATATTCATCCAGGACAATCAACAACACATAAGGATTATACAATCACCAAATACATTATCTCACATCAGTATCCATATGTAATAATTCCAATAATAAACTATAGTTTTCGGAAAGCGCCCCTACCTCAAAACGCAAATCCATAACTCAAACGCATCACAAAGTCCTTTCCGCCTTGACCCGAAATCCACAATCACAATTTCGGCAGCCAAAACCTCAGCTCCCAATCACGTTCGCAATAATCATAGCAACACTAATCGTAACATACAATAATCAGAACTCTACCCACGTTATCAAAACTCGTATTCATTAACCGAACACAACAGAATACTAACGCGAGATCATTCGAAACATAATTTCTTACCGAAACAACACAATGAGGCAACTGCAATTTCGAACCGACCCGGCAACAACTCCGGTGGCGGCCAGAAGCTCTGGCGGATCAACTGGAAGAACCATACATCATCAAACCATCTCAAAAATAAAAAGGTAGAAACCTCAAATGAAACCCTTACCGGCAACTTTTCCGGCAATAGCAGAAGTAGCCAGAAGCTCCGGCGGTGGTTCTGTGGCCTCAGAACTCCGGCAGCGGCGGATCTGAACCCTCTCCTGACCGCGGTTCAACTAACCATCACCAGGAACGGCGACGGACATCAGCAGCGGTGAACGGCAGTAGCTCCGGTGTGGTACCGATAGCCACAACCACTCCCGGCAGCCAAATCACAGAGGTGCAGCTCCTTTCTCCGGTCAGATCCAACGGCCATAAAAGGATCAACCCCTACTCGCGACGCCATTTCCTCCTCCCTTTATGCTTAACGGCGGCAGACCTAGCAGGAAGAGGACCCTCGGCGTGGCGGAACGGCGGTGGTCAGTGGCGCGTCAGCGGCCACTGGACGTAGCTCCTCTAGCTCGCGTTTCCTTCTTCTCCGTCGGTGGCTATGGCTCGCGCTCTCTTCAGGTCGCGGTTCAGCCTCTGACGCGGTGCAAGGATGATCAGCGACAACAGCCAGATCTCTAGCGACGGCACGAGGATGCACGGCGGTGGCTTCTGCAGGGGCTCCTCGCGAGCGCTCTCCCCTCTCTCCTCCATCAATGGTGACAGCGACGGCACTGGCGGCGAGGAAGACGATCGGCACGGTGACGGGCTCAGCGGCTGCGTCGCCCTCCTCCCCTCTCGGATCTGTTCCTCGCCCTCTCAGATCTCCCTTCTCCTCTAATAGCAACGGCGGCGACGGTGGCAGAGACACCCATCGTGTCGCCTTTCCTCCTTCTCCCCCTAACCCTTTCATTCTTCGTTCCTTCATCTTTCAGCTGCTGCTACTGTAGTATTAGGGAGTGTGTGTGTTTCAGGGAACCGGGTAACCGGGTAGGGTTCCAGGGTTAGGGTTGTGTGTGTTGAATTTTAGGATCAGGGTAAAATTAGGTACAAGTGTAATTTTGTAATTTCAAATAAAATTGGGAATGATATAGTAATTGGAACCCAAATTAAATCCAACACTACTTGCATATAGAAAAATACCATTATCTCATCAATTTTTTACAAATTACTTACAATAAAATGCCCAAGTCAAATAATTAGAAATAATATACTTAATTCCTTCTTTTTCCTAAATAGCAGTATTAATATTTAAAATATTACTTATCTAATCCAAATCATATAAAATCCTTATTATTTCATAACTGCCAACTTTATAATTTAAATATAGAAAATAATCCGATAATCGTCTCAAATTCAATAAATCAAAACTTGCCTTAATTGTCTTTAATAAAACAATTTCTGAAATTAAGGCTATAAATAAATATATGATTTGAGACTTGATCATAGTAAGACTTTTCAAAGGTTCTGAGTCTTACATTCTACCCACCTTATAAAATTTTTGCCCTCGAAAATTGATACAAATTGAAAGAAATTTCATAACAGTTCACCCTTGAACACATTTGAGGAAGAAGCAAAAATATCTCAACATATAAATATATATACGGTTTCCAAATACTTGGGTGGTCGTATGCATAAAGATACAAAGGTAGGAATGTGAGTGCAAAGCAACATTACAAGGTAGGCTCAATACAAAAGATGATATGGGTCAATCATGTGATAGTAAAGCAAGGCTTCGAAGGGTGTAATACATGATGGGGTTAAAACAACGTGTTCAACATCCGCACACTAATCTCATATCAGCCTCAAGGCTTCAACTTTCCAACCTCATCAGGCACTTTTCAATCCTCATAACCAATCATAAGCCTCGATGTTCAGGCATAATTTTAAGTACTACGTTTTTCATATATATATTTAGTATGGCTATTATTGTATGATATAAAATTTTGTTAAAAAAAAAAAAAAAAAATTAAAATAAATAAAAG
>NW_027255692.1:0-12406 GCF_003086295.3 Arachis hypogaea
AAAATAAAAAAAAATCGGAGGAGCATGCCGAAGATGAGGCCATTACGGCTCGTTTTAGGTGTCCTCCTCGGGATAGCGTCATTTAAAGAACGAGTGTCAGCACAACGTAAAAAAAAAAGGGAAAAAACCGGAAAAAAAAAAAAAAAAACCGAGGAGCTCCAAAGATGAGGCCATTACGCTCGCCTTTAGGTGTCCACCTCGGGATAGCGTCATTTAAAGAACGAGGGTCAGCACAATGTAGAAAAAAAAACCGGAGGAGCCTGCCGAAGATGAGGCCTTTACGGCTCGCGTTTAGGTGTCCTCCTCGGATAGCGTCATTTAAAGAATGAGTGTCAGCACAACGTAAAAAAAAAAAAAAAACGTGAGGAGCCTGCCGAGATGAGGCCATTACGGCTTGCATTTAGGTGTCCTCCTCGGGATAGCGTCATTTAAAGAACGAGGAAAGCACAACATAAAAAAAAACGGAGGAGCCTGCGAAGATGACACCATTATGGCTCGCCTTTAGGTGTCCTCCTCGGAATAGAGTCATTTAAAGAACGAGTATCGCACAACGTAAAAAAAAAAAGGAAAAATCGAGAAAAAACTGTGAAAAAAATCGGAGGAGCCTTGCCAAAGATGAGGCCATTACGGCTTGCCTTTAGGTGTCCTCCTCAGATAGGTCATTTAAAAAACGAGGGTCAGCACAACATAAAAAAAAAAAAAAAAAAAAACACCTAAGATCTTGCCGAAGATAAGGCCATACGGCTCGTGTTAGTGTCTCCTCGAAGGAGCGTCATTTAAAGAACGAGTGTCAGCACACGAAAAAGGGGGAACCGCAAAAAAATACTTTGAAAAACAAACCGAAGGAGCTTCCAACGATGAGGCATTACGCTCGCCTTTTGGTGTCCTCCTCAGGATAGCGTCATTTAAAGAACGAGGGTCAGCACAACATAAAAAAATAAATAAAAAAAAAAACCGGAGAGCGCGAAGATGAGGCCATTACGGCTCGCATTTAGGTGTCCTCTGGGATAGCGTTCTTTAAAGAACGAGTGTCAGCACAACGTAAAAAAAAAAGGGGAAAAAACCGAAAAAAAAACATTTAAAAAAAACCGAAGGAGCTACCCAAAGATGAGGCCATTACGGCTCGCTTTAAGTGTCCTCCTCGGGGTAGCGTCATTTAAAGAACGAGTGTCAGCCAACGTAAAAAAAAAGGGGGGGAACCGCAAAAAAAAACTTTGAAAAAACAAACCGAAAGGAGCTTCCAACGATGAGGCCATTACGGCTCGCTTTAGGTGTCCTCTCAGGATGCGTCATTTTAAGAACGAAGGTCAGCCAAACATAAAAAAATAAATAATAAAAAATAACCGGAGGAGCCCTGCCGAAGATGAGGCCCTTTACGGCTCGCGTTTAGGTGTCCTCCTCGGGATAGCGCATTTAAGCACGAGTGTCAGCCACAACGTTAAAAAAAAAAAAAGGGGAAAAAAACCGAGAAAAAACTATGAAAAAAAAAATCGGAGGAGCTTGGCAAAGTTGAGGCCATTATGCCTTGCCTTTAGCTGGACCCTCCGTCAGATTGCGTCATTTAAAGAACGAGGGTCAGCACAACGTAAAAAAAAAAAAAAAAAACAAAAAAAAAAAAAAAAAAAAAAAAACATCTGAGGAGCCTGCCGAATATGAGGCCATTACGGCTCGCCCTTTAGGTGTCCCTCCTCGGGATTAGCGTCATTTAAAGAACGAGTGTCAGCCAGAACGTAAAATAAAAGAAACCGAGGAGCCTGCCGAGGATGAGGCCTTTACGGCTTGCCGTTTAAGTGTCCTCCTAGGGGATAGCGTCATTTAAGAACGAGTGTCAGCACAAGTAAAAAAAAAAAAAAAAAAACCGTGAGGAGCCTGCCGAAGATGAGGCCGTTACGGCTTGCCTTTAGGTGTCCTCCTCGGGATAGCGTCATTTAAAGAACGAGGGTCAGCACAACATAAAAAAAAACGGAGGAGCCTGCAGAAGATGAGACCATTATGGCTCGCCTTTAGGTGTCCTCCTCGGAATCAGCGTCATTCTAAAGAAACGAGTATCAAGACAACGCTTAAAAAAAAAAAATGCGAGGAAAAAAAATACGAGAAAAAAACTGCGAAAAAAATCGGAGGAGCTTGCCAAAGATGAGGCCATTACGCTGCCTTAGGTGTCCTCCTCAGGTATAGCGTCATTTAAGAACGAGGGTCAGCACAACGTAAAAAAAAAAAAAAAAAAAAGAAACCTGAGGAGCCTGCCGAAGAGAGGCCATTATGGCTCGCTTAGGTGTCCCTCCTCGAGATAGCTCATTTAAAGACAGAAGTCAGCAGAACGTAAATAAAAAAAAAACGGAGGAGCATGCCGAAGATGAGGCCATTACGTCTCGTATTTAGGTGCTTCCTCGGGATAGCGCATTTAAAGAATGGTGTCAGCACAACGAAAAAAAAAAGGGGGAAAAACGGAAAAAAAAAACTGAAAAAAACCGAGGAGCTACCAAAGATGAGGCCATTACAGCTCGCCTTTAGGTGTCCACCTCGGGATAGCGTCATTTAAAGAACGAGGGTCAGCACAATGTAGAAAAAAAAAAAAACCGGAGGAGCCTGCCGAAATGAGGCCTTTACGGCTCGCTTTAGGTGTCCTCCTCGGGATAGCGTCATTTTAAAGAATGAGGTCAGCACAACGTAAAAAAAAAAAAAAAACGTGAGGAGCCTGCGAGGATGAGGCCGTTACGGCTTGCATTTAGGTGTCCTCCTCGGATAGCGTCATTTAAAGAACGAGGAAAGCACAACATAAAAAAAAAAACCGGAGGAGCCTGCCGAGATGACACCATTATGGCTCGCCTTTAGGTGTCCTCCTCGAATAGAGTCATTTAAAGAACGAGTATCAGCACAACGTAAAAAAAAAAAAAAAAATCGAGAAAACTGTGAAAAAAATCGGAGGAGCTTGCCAAAGATGAGGCCATTACGGCTTGCCTTTAGGTGTCCTCCTCAGGATAGCGTCATTTAAAAAACGAGGGTCAGCACAACATAAAAAAAAAAAAAAAAAACACCTAAGGATCTTGCGAAGATAGGCCATTACGGCTCGTGTTTAAGTGTCCTCCTCGGGGTAGCGTCATTTAAAGAACGAGTGTCAGCACAACGTAAAAAAAAAAAGGGGGGAACGCAAAAAATACTTTGAAAACAAACCGCAAGAGCTTCCCAACGATGAGCCATTACGGCTCGCCTTTTGGTGTCCTCCTCAGGATAGCGTCATTTAAAGAACGAGGGCAGCACACATAAAAAAAAAAAATAAAAAAAAAAAACCGGAGGAGCCTGCCGAAGATGAAGCCATTACGGCTCGCATTTAGGTGTCCTCCTCGGAATAGCGTCATTTAAAGAACGAGTGTCAGCACAACGTAAAAAAAAAAAGGGGAAAAAAACCGAAAAAAAAAACAGTTTAAAAAAAACCGGAAGGAGCTACCCAAAGATGAGGCCATTACGGCTCGCCTTTAGTGTCCTCCTCGGGGTAGCGTCATTTAAGAACGAGTGTCAGCACAACGTAAAAAAAAAGGGGGGGAACGCAAAAAAAACTTTGAAAAAACAAACCGAAGGAGCTTCCCAACGATGAGGCCATTACGGCTCGCCTTTAGGTGTCCTCCTCAGGATAGCGTCATTTAAAGAACGAAGGTCAGCACAACATAAAAAAATAAAATATAAAAAATAACCGGAGGAGCCTGCCGAAGATGAGGCCTTTACGGCTCGCGTTTAGGTGTCCTCCTCGGGATAGCGTCATTTAAAGAACGAGTGTCAGCACAACGTAAAAAAAAAAGGGGAAAAAACCGAAAAAAAAAAACAGTTTAAAAAAAAACCGAAGGAGCTACCCAAAGATGAGGCCATTACGGCTCGCCTTTAAGTGTCCTCCTCGCGGTAGCGTCATTTAAAGAACGAGTGTCAGCACAACGTAAAAAAAAAAGGGGGGGAACCGCAAAAAAAACTTTGGAAAAACAAACCGAAGGAGCTTCCAACGATGAGGCCATTACGGCTCGCCTTTAGGTGTCCTCCTCAGGATAGCGTCATTTAAAGAACGAAGGTCAGCACAACATAAAAAAATAAAATATAAAATAACCGGAGGAGCCTGCGAAGATGAGGCCTTACGGCTCCGTTTAGGTGTCCTCCTCGGGATAGCGTCATTTAAGCACGAGTGTCAGGCACAACGTTAAAAAAAAAGGGGAAAAACCGAGAAAAAAAACTATGAAAAAAAAAATCGGAGGAGCTTGCCAAATTGAGGCCATTATGCCTTGCCTTTAGCTGACCCCGTCAGGATTGCGTCATTTAAAGAACGAGGGTCAGCACAACGTAAAAAAAAAAAAAAAAAAAAAAAAAAAAAAAAAAAAACATCTGAGGAGCCTGCCGAATATGAGGCCATTACGGCTCGCCCTTAGGTGTCCTCCTCGGGATAGCGTCATTTAAAAACGAGTGTCAGCAGAACGTAAAATAAAAAAAACCGGAGGAGCCTGCGAGGATGAGGGCTTACGGCTTGCGTTTAAGTGTCCTCCTCGGGATAGCGTCATTTAAAGAACGAGTGTCAGCACAAAGTAAAAAAAAAAAAAACCGTGAGGAGCCTGCCGAAGATGAGGCCGTTACGGCTTGCCTTTAGGTGTCCTCCTCGGGATAGCGTCATTTAAAGAACGAGGGTCAGCACAACATGAAAAAAAAACGGAGGAGCCTGCAGAAGATGAGACCATTATGGCTCGCCTTTAGGTGTCCTCCTCGGAATAGCGTCAATTAAAGAACGAGTATCAGCACAACGTAAAAAAAAAAACGAAAAAACCGAGAAAAAACTGCGAAAAAAAATGGAGGAGCTTGCCAAAGATGAGGCCATTACGGCTTGCCTTTAGGTGTCCTCCTCGGATAGCGTCATTTAAAGAACGAGGTCAGCACAACGTTAAAAAAAAAAAAAAAAAAAAAAAAAAAAATCCGGAGGAGCCTGCCGAAGATGAGGCCCTTACGGCTCGCGTTTAGGTATCCTCCTCGGGATAGCGTCATTTAAAGAACGAGTGTCAGCACAAAGTAAAAAAAAAAAAAAAAACCGTGAGGAGCCTGCCGAAGATGAGGCCGTTACGGCTTGCCTTTAGGTGTCCTCCTCGGGATAGCGTCATTTAAAGAACGAGTGTCAGCACAACATAAAAAAATGGAGGAGCCTGCAGAAGATGAGACCATTATGGCTCGCCTTAGGTGTCCTCCTCGGAATAGCGTCATTAAGAACGAGTATCAGCACAACGTAAAAAAAAACGAGAAAAAACTCGGAGAGCTCCAAATGAGGCCATTACGGCTGCCTTTAGGTGTCCTCCTCGATAGCGTCATTTAAAGAACGAGGTCAGCACAACGTAAAAAAAAAAAAAAAACCGAGGAGCCTGCCGAAGATGAGGCCATTAGGCTCGCCTAGGTGTCTCGGATAGCGTCATAAAGAACGAGGTCAGCAAATGTAAAATAAAAAAAAAACCGGGGAGATGCGAATGAGCCATTACGCTCGTATTAGTGCCCCCGGATAGCGTCATTTAAAGAACGAGTGTCAGCACAACGTAAAAAAAAAAGGGAAAAAACCGGAAAAAAAAACGGGAAAAAAACCGAGGAGCCTGCCAAGATGAGCCATTACGGCTCGCCTTTAGGTGTCCCCTCGGGATAGCGTCATTTAAAGAACGAGGGTCAGCACAATGTAGGAAAAAAAAAAAACCGGAGGAGCCTGCCGAAAATGAGGCCTTTACGGCTCGCCTTAGGTGTCCTCCTCGGGATAGCGTCATTTAAAGAATGAGTGTCAGCACAACGTAAAAAAAAAAAAAAAAACGGAGGAGCTGCCGAGATGAGGCCGTACGGCTTGCCTTTAGGTGTCCTCCTCGGGATAGCGTCATTTAAGAACGAGGAAAAGCACAACATAAAAAAAAAACGGAGGAGCCTGCCGAAGATGACCCATTACGGCTCGCCTTTAGGTGTCCTCCTCGGAATGAGTCATTTAAGAACGAGTTCAGCACAACGTAGGAAAAAAAAAAACTGGAAAAAACGGAGGAGCTTCCAAAGATTGAGGCCATTACGGCTTGCCTTTAGTGTCCTCCTCAGGATAGCGTATTTAAAAAACGAGGGTCAGCACAACATAAAAAAAAAAAAAAACACCTAAGGATCTTGCCGAAGATAAGGCCATTACGGCTGCTTTAGGGTCCTCCTCGGGTAGCTCTTTAAAGAACGAGGTCAGCAAACGTAAAAAAAAAGGGGAAAAAAAACTTGAAAAAAACCGAGGAGCTTCCAAGATGAGCCATTACGGCTCGCCTTTGGGTCTCCTCAGGATAGCGTCATTTAAAGAACGAGGGTCAGCACAAATAAAAAAATAAAAAAAAAAAAAAAACCGGAGGAGCCTGCCGAAGATGAGCCATTAGGCTCGCTTTAGGTGTCCTCCTCGGATAGCGTCATTTAAGAACGAGGTAGACAACGTAAAAAAAAAAAAAAAAACCGAAAAAAAAAAAAAAAAAAAACCGAGGAGCTACCAAAGATAGGCCATTACGGCTCGCCTTTAGTGTCCTCCTCGGGATAGCGTCATTAAGAACGAGTGTCAGCACAACGTAAAAAAAAAACAAAAAAAACTGAAAAACAAACCGGAGGAGCTCCCAAGATGAGGCCATTACGGCTCGCCTTTAGTGTCCTCCTCGGGATAGCGTCATTTAAAGAACGAGGTCAGCACAACGATAAAAAATAAATGAATAAAAAAAAAAACCGGAGGAGCCTGCCGTAAGATGAGGCCTTTACGGCTCGCCTTTAGGTGTCCTCCTCGGGGATAGCGTCATTTAAAGACACGAGTGTAGCACAACGTTAAAAAAAAAGGGGAAAAAACCGGAAAAACTATGAAAAACCGGGAGGAAGCTTGCCAAAGTGAGCCATTATGCCTTGCCTTTAGCTGACCCCTCAGGATAGCGTCATTTAAAGAACGAGGTCAGCACAAGTAAAAAAAAAAAAAAAAAAAAAAAAAAAAAAAAAAAAAAAAAAAAAAAAAAAAAAAAAAAAAAACGAGGACTGCCGAATATGAGGCCATTACGGCTCGCCTTTAGGTGTCCTCCTCGGGATAGCGTCATTTAAAGAACGAGGTCAGCAGAACGTCAAAAAAAAAAAAAACCGGAGGAGCCTGCCGAGGATGAGGCCATTACGGCTTGCCTTTAGGTGTCCTCCTCGGGATAGCGTCATTTAAAGAACGAGTGTCAGCACAAAGTAAAAAAAAAAAAACCGGAGGAGCCTGCCGAAGATGAGGCCATTACGGCTGCCTTTAGGTGTCCTCCTCGGGATAGCGTCATTTAAAGAACGAGGGTCAGCACAACAAATAAAAAAAAACGGAGGAGCCTGCAGAAGATGAGCCATTGGCTCGCCTTTAGGTGTCCTCCTCGGATAGCGTCATTAAAGAACGAGATCAGCAAACGTAAAAAAAAAACGGAAAAAACCGAGAAAAAACTGCGAAAAAAAAATCGGAGGAGCTTGCCAAAGATGAGGCCATTACGGCTGCCTTTAGGTGTCTCCTCGGGATAGCGTCATTTAAGAACGAGGGTCAGCACAACGTAAAAAAAAAAAAAAAAAAAAAAAAAAAATCCGGAGGAGCCTGCCGAAGATGAGGCCTTACGGCTCGCCTTTAGGTATCCTCCTCGGGATAGCGTCATTTAAGAACGAGGTCAGCACAACGTAAAAAAAAAAAAAAAACCGGAGGAGCCTCCGAAGATGAGGCCATTACGGCTCGCCTTTAGGTGTCCTCCTCGGGATAGCGTCATTTAAAGAACGAGTGGTCAGCACAACATAAAAAAAAAAAAAAACTGGAGGAGCCTGCCAAGATGAGCCATTATGGCTCGCCTTTAGGTGTCCTCCTCGGATAGCGTCATTTAAAGAACGAGTGTCAGCACAACGTAAAAAAAAAAAAAAAAACGAGAAAAAACGGAAAAAAACGGAGGAGCTTGCAAGATGAGGCCATTACGGCTGCCTTTAGGTGTCCTCCTCGGATAGCGTCATTTAAAGAACGAGGGTCAGCACAAGTAAAAAAAAAAAAAAAAAAAAAAAAAAACCGAGGAGCCTGCCGAAGATGAGGCCATTAGGCTCCCTTTAGGTGTCCTCCTCGGATAGCGTCATTTAAAGAACGAGGTCAGCAGAAGTAAAAAATAAAAAAAAATCGGAGGAGCTGCCGAAGATGAGGCCATTACGGCTCGCTTTAGGTGTCCTCCTCGGGATAGCGTCATTTAAAGAACGAGGTGTCACAACGTAAAAAAAACGGAAAAAACGGAAAAAAAACCGAGGAGCCTGCCAAAGATGAGGCCATTACGGCTCGCCTTTAGGTGTCCTCCTCGGGATAGCGTCATTTAAGAACGAGGGTCAGCACAATGTAAAAAAAAAAAAAACCGGAGGAGCCTCGAAATGAGGCCATTACGGCTCGCCTTTAGGTGTCCTCCTCGGATAGCGTCATTTAAAGAACGAGTGTCAGCACAACGTAAAAAAAAAAAAAAAAAGAGAGCTCCGAAAGACAACGCCATTTAGGTTCCCGGAAGCGCATAAAGAACGAGGAAAAAACAAAAAAAAAAAAAACGGAGGAGCCTGCCGAAGATGAAGCCATTATGGCTCGCCTTTAGGTGTCCTCCTCGGAATAGCGTCAATTAAAGAACGAGGGTAAGCACAACGTAAAAAAAAAAAACGGGAAAAAAATCGGAAAAAAAACGGAGGAGCCTGCCAAAGATGAGGCCATTACGGCTCGCCTTTAGGTGTCCTCCTCGGGATAGCGTCATTTAAAGAACGAGGGTCAGCACACGTGAAAAAAAATAAAAAAAAATCGGAGGAGCCTGCCGAAGATGAGGCCATTACGGCTCGCCTTTAGGTGTCCTCCTCGGGATAGCGTCATTTAAGAACGAGGTCAGCACAACGTAAAAAAAAAAAAAACCGAAAAAAAATCGAGAAAAAAAATCGGAGGAGCCTGCCGAAGATGAGGCCATTACGGCTCGCCTTTAGGTTCCTCCTCAGGATACGTCATTTAAAGAACGAGGGTCAGCAAACGTAAAAAAAAAAAAAAAAAAACCCGGAGGAGCCTGCCGAAGATGAGGCCATTACGGCTCGCCTTTAGGTGTCTCTCCTCGGGATAGCGTCATTTAAAGAACGAGGTCAGCACGAAAGTAAAAAAAAAAAAACCGGAGGAGCTGCCGAGATGAGGCCATTACGCTGCTTTAGGTGTCCTCCTCGGGATTGCTCATTTAAAGAATGAGGTAGCACACGTAAAAAAAAAGGGGAAAAAAAAAAAAAATCGGAAAAAAACCGGAGGAGCTGCGAAGATGAGGCCATTACGGCTCGCCTTTAGGTGTCCTCCTCGGGATAGCGTCATTTAAAGAACGAGGGTCAGCACAACGTAAAAAAAATAAAAAAAAATCGGAGGAGCCTGCCGAAGATGAGGCCATTACGGCTCGCCTTTAGGTGTCCTCCTCGGGATAGCGTCATTTAAAGAACGAGGATCAGCACAACGTAAAAAAAAAGGGAAAAAAAAAAAACGGAGGAGCCTGCCCGAGATGAGGCCATTACGGCTCGCTTTAGGTGTCCTCCTCGGGATAGCGTCATTTAAAGAACGAGTCAGCAAAAAAAAATAAAAAAAAAACCGGAGGAGCCTGCGAAGATGAGCCATTATGGCTCGCCTTTAGGTGTCTCCTCGGGATAGCGTCATTTAAAGAACGAGGTCAGCACAACGTAAAAAAAAAAAAAAAAAAAAGAAAAAAAACGGAGGAGCTGCCAAAGATGAGGCCATTACGGCTGCCTTTAGGTGTCCTCCTCGGATAGCGTCATTTAAAGAACGAGGGTCAGCACAACGTAAAAAAAAAAAAAAAAAAAAAAAAAAAAAAAAAAAAAACCGGAGGAGCCTGCGAAGATGAGGCCATTACGGCTGCCTTAGGTGTCCTCCTCGGATAGCGTCATTTAAGAACGAGGGTCAGCAGAACGTAAAAAAAAAAAAAAAACGGAGGAGCCTGCCGAAGATGAGCCATTACGGCTCGCTTTAGTGTCCTCCTCGGGATAGCGTCATTTAAAGAACGAGGTCAGCACAAGTAAAAAAAAAAAAAAAGAAAAAAAACCGAGGAGCTCCAAGATGAGGCCATTACGGCTCGCTTTAGGTGTCCTCCTCGGATAGCGTCATTTAAGAACGAGGTCAGCAAACGTAAAAAAATAAAAAAAAAAAAAAACCGGAGGAGCCTGCCGAAGATGAGGCCATTACGGCTCGCCTTTAGGTGTCCTCCTCGGGATAGCGTCATTTAAAGAACGAGTGTCAGCACAACGTTAAAAAAAAAAAAAAAAGAGAAAAAAAAAAAAAAACGGAGGAGCTGCCAAGATGAGGCCATTATGGCTGCCTTTAGGTGCCCTCGGATAGCGTCATTTAAAGAACGAGGGTCAGCACAACGTAAAAAAAAAAAAAAAAAAAAAAAAAAGAAAAAAACCGGAGGAGCCTGCCGAAGATGAGGCATTACGGCTCGCCTTAGGTGTCCTCCTCGGGATAGCGTCATTTAAAGAACGAGGGTCAGCAGAACGTAAAAAAAAAAAGAAAAAAAACCGGAGGAGCCTGCCGAAGATGAGGCCATTACGGCTCGCCTTTAGGTGTCCTCCTCGGGATAGCGTCATTTAAGAACGAGGTCAGCACAACGTAAAAAAAAAAGGAAAAAAAAAAAAAAAACAAGAAAAAAAACGGAGGAGCTTCCAAAGATGAGGCCATTACGGCTCGCCTTTAGGTGTCCTCCTCGGGATAGCGTCATTTAAAGAACGAGGGTCAGCACAACGTAAAAAAAAAAAAAAAAAAAAAACGGAGGAGCCTGCCGAAGATGAGGCCATTACGGCTCGCCTTTAGGTGTCCTCCTCGGGATAGCGTCATTTAAAGAACGAGGGTCAGCACAAGTTAAAAAAAAAAAAAAAAACGGAGGAGCCTGCCGAAATGAGGCCATTAGGCTGCCTTTAGGTGTCCTCCTCGGATAGCGTCATTAAAGAACGAGGTCAGCACGAAAAAAAAAAAAAACCGGAGGAGCCTGCGAAGATGAGCCATTACGGCTGCCTTTAGGTGTCCTCCTCGGGATAGCGTCATTTAAGAACGAGGGTCAGCACAACGTAAAAAAAAAAAAAAAATGAGAAAAAAACGGAGGAGCCTGCCAAGATGAGGCCATTACGGTCGCCTTTAGGTGTCCTCCTCGGATAGCGTCATTTAAAGAACGAGGGTCAGCACACGTAAAAAAAAAAAAAAAAGAAAAAAAATCTGGAGGAGCCTGCCGAAGATGAGGCCATTACGGCTCGCCTTTAGGTGTCCTCCTCGGGATAGCGTCATTTAAAGAACGAGGGTCAGCACGAACGTAAAAAAAAAAAAAAAAACCGGAGGAGCCTGCCGAAGATGAGGCCATTACGGCTCGCCTTTAGGTGTCCTCCTCGGGATAGCGTCATTTAAAGAACGAGGGTCAGCACAACGTAAAAAAAAAAAAAAAAAAAACCGAAAAAAAAAACGTGAAAAAAACCGGAGGAGCTGCCAAAGATGAGGCCATTACGGCTCGCCTTAGGTGTCCTCCTCGGGATAGCGTCATTTAAAGAACGAGGGTCAGCACAACGTAAAAAAAAGGAAAAAAAAAAAAAACGGAGGAGCCTGCCGAAGATGAGGCCATTACGGCTCGCCTTTAGGTGTCCTCCTCGGGATAGCGTCATTTAAAGAACGAGGTCAGCACAACGTAAAAAAAACAAAAAAAACCGTGAGGAGCCTGCCGAAGATGAGGCCATTACGGCTCGCCTTTAGGTGTCCTCCTCGGGATAGCGTCATTTAAAGAACGAGGGAAAAGCACAACATAAAAAAAAAACGGAGGAGCCTGCCGAAGATGAGCCATTACGGCTCGCCTTTAGGTGTCCTCCTCGGGATAGCGTCATTTAAAGAACGAGTATCAGCACAACGTAAAAAAAAAAAAATCGGAAAAAATGTGAAAAAACCGGAGGAGCTTGCCAAAGATGAGGCCATTACGGCTCGCCTTTAGGTGTCCTCCTCGGATAGCGTCATTTAAAGAACGAGGGTCAGCACAACGTAAAAAAAAAAAAAAAAAAAAAAAAAAACACCGAGGAGCCTGCCAAAGATGAGGCCATTACGGCTCGCCTTTAGGTGTCCTCCTCGGGATAGCGTATTTAAAGAACGAGTGTCAGCAGAACGTAAAAAAAAAAAAAAAAACGGAGGAGCTGCCGAAGATGAGGCCATTACGGCTCCTTTAGGTGTCCTCCTCGGATAGCGTCATTTAAAGAACGAGGTCAGCACAACGTTAAAAAAAAAAAAAAAAAAAAAACGGAAAAAAAAAACGGAGGAGCTTGCCAAGATGAGGCCATTACGGCTGCCTTTAGGTGTCCCCTCGGATGCGTCATTTAAAGAACGAGGGTCAGCACAACG